>NC_056731.1:1703510732-1703647336 GCF_019279795.1 Protopterus annectens
GAAAAAAAAGTTATATAACTTTTTTGCAACACTTTCATGCCAATGGCCACATATTTGGCCATTGGCATGCTACTGTAACAAATGCACCCTTTATTTGGAGCTGACATAGCTCCGTTTTAATTTTGCAGAAATGTACTCAGTTGTCAGCTGAGTACATTTCTGCAACAACCGTCCGTTACACGGACTGGTTTGGGCTTCGTGGATCGCTCACATACCTCATTTGCATATCTTGGAGCTGCAAATGAGGTATTGAGCATTTCCACGCCCACTCCGTGTAAGAGACGTGTTAGCTGTCTCTTACACGGAGATTTGGGCTGTTGCTGAATCAGGAGGCTTACACGGAGGCTTACACTACTCTTAAACTCCGTGTAAGCCTTCCTGAATCTGGCCCAAAGTCTAAACCAATTTAACTAGAAGTACTGAATATAGTAAGAGAGCGATAAAACAACTGGAATTGGCACCTTTAGTAAAGGAAAAAAATGGGAATTGTGGGAACAATACATGCACAGGAGGAATGAGATTTAAAAAAAGGCAGGGTTTGAATGAGCTATGTAATGTTTGGCTGGCAATGAGAGTTTAACGTGACGTATAATGTTGCAACTAAAATTATGTCAGCATGGTTTGTTTTCATTTATATAAATGTACGATTGCCTATGTCATGTGTGATAATTTAATAAAGATGTTTCTTGTTTAAGAAAACAGTTGTTTAACAGCAGTCTTTCTAAATTCATGCATGTTATCCAGGTAGTATCATGGGAAATTCAAAAACAAACCACCCTGGTGGTCCAGCACAATAAATAAACTATACAACAAAAGAAAGAACCCCCTTAAATTATTTAGTATATCCAAAACCCATCCTCAAAATGGTAATATAAAAAGCATTACAAAAAAAAACTGCAGAATATTACCAGGTCCACTAAATGAACTTAGGCTGGGCTCTGGAGTCAAACATAATTACATATCCTTATTTAGCTATTAGAAAATTAACACTCCTTTGAACTTATTCATAACTAACACTTATTTGAACTTATTCATAATGATACCTACTATTCCGATGCAAAAGGCACTACCAATATCCTTGAAAACAAATATAGTATCAATTTCACCACCAGAACATCTATCCAGACCCTGAAATATCTGAATCCTTTATATCTCAATTACTTCTAAACATCATTTACTGAAAATGCTAACCAAGGCCAAAATGCTTCTTCCACAGGATCTGACTATATACCTGGTTGCTTTAATAGAACTAAACACTTCCTTGCAGACATGCTCCTTAAACTGTTTAACATAAGTTCAGACCTATGTGATGAGTCGTGCACTGCAGTGGTAATGCCCCTCCATAAGGACCAGATAATTACAGACCTAGCAGACTTAGAAGCCTCATCTGCAAAGCCATGGAACAAATTAAATATGACCTCATAGACTACTATATCAAAAATCTTATTAGACTTGACCCCTAACAATTTGGCTTTGTGAAGGATAGATCCTCCCTAACGAATCTGGTAATCTTCTTTGAAAAGGTTATAGAGGCTGCAGAAAGTGGCCATGTATACTATATCTTTAGCTGGCAAAGGACATCAACATCATTCTGCATGCTTGCATCATACAGAAGTTAAATACTTTAAAAGCTAACTGATATGTGTTAAGATGAATAGCAAACTGGCTGAAAGACAGAACATGACACAATATGAGCTGCAAGTGTCTCATCAAAAAGCATGAGTCTGACAAACAGTGTCCCTAAGGACTCAGTGCTGGGACCCTTCTGTAGATCAATGTGTATGTATGTCACTTTATGAAGCTTCCTAGGGGCTTGAACAAGTATATAAGTTCTGAGCATGTGCAAGCCTGACTGACATTTTGAAGTTAGCTGTTGAGATGTAAGCAGGTATGTCTGTTAAGCCTGTCATTCTATCAGTTCATTTATATTTTACAATGCTGTTGCCTATCCTGATGTGCTCTTGTACAATAAAGTATTTAAATGAACTGCCCCATCTGCTCATCATTGATGTAAGGGAGAATGAATGACACTTTCCTTTAAGAATTTACTTCTCAGATCTCCAGGAAAATAGCCAAGACCTTTGGATAACAATGCAGATGACTGCAAACTGGGGGTAGCTGTTAACTCGAACTCTTGACACCCTTACCCTCCACAATAAATTCTACCTAGTAAACTCTTAGTGTACTAAAAATGGACACAAACTAAATGTTAACAAATGTAACAACACTTTTGATAAGCATCTCGCTAATCATCATACTTTATGAACAACACACCACTGGAAAATTAAAATGCATTTAGGAACTTGGATTGATAATTCCTTCTCTTTTGATCATCATGTGACAGTGGTTGTCAGGAAATCCTTTCATTTAGCTCGCCTAATTGCCAAAGGAATATCACCAACATTTAAAAAGTAATCACTCCCTTATAGTCAACATTGATCAGAACAATTATTGACTAAAATGCCCCTTTGGGATGTATTTAACTAAATTAATTAAACTATTAGAATAACCCCAAACATTCTTAACCAAAACGATCACAAACCTAAAGCCCCTGAGCCAGCAAGAGAGGCTGGAAGCTCTATAACTTTACTCAGTGTCCTATAGACATCTGAGGGAAGATCTCTGTCTCACCATACCATTATAAACCTAGCTCTCCTGGACCTCTTGTATCTCTGCAAGTCCAATAGCTTTACCAATACTAGAACCAGGGAACTAAATCTTTACCAAAAGATAAAAAAAAACATTTATTTCCCCAGCATCTCCCAAACCTCTAGAATATTAAGTGGTGCAACATCTTCCTTTGAACATAACCAAGATGACTGGATGGGTAGCCGCAGATTTACTCTGGAAGTGGCTGGTATGGCCTCCTATAGAAAGGAAGTGTGGCATGGGGGGAGGTACTGGCATGACATGAATGGTCATAAGACTTTGCAGCCTTGGAATGTCTATGACATAATTACATGAAAATAATCCAACAGCTAAGGTAAGGATGAAAGAAGTGTTAGAATAGACTGAAGATGATTTTGGAAGGTGTGGCGTTTCATAGTTTGTAAAAACTATGTATAGGTTGCAAGGTTGTCTAGAAAACAGATTTTAGGGTCAGTGAGTACACCATCTGTCCCATCCATTCATTTAACAGACTTATAAACTTCACCTGTGAAGCAGCATGTTGTGTATATACAGGCAACTTATTCCACAGGTGTACCACATAGAATGATAACATATCTTGACTTTAAAGGAGTCCCACATTTACTGATGTCAAATGTGTAATCTTCCTACCCTGGAATTAAATTTGTTTTTTTGGCAACTCATCTAAGTATGTAACTCCTTAACATGAAGTGTCCAAAACACCAGGTAGTATTAAATCTACTGCTTACAGGTTCTTTGGGCATAAAAAGTAACGAATAAGAAAAAAATTAAAGGAACAAATTGTAGAACTTAGGCAGCTAGCTACCATTAAATCTGGCTTCCTCTAAGACCCAGGGAAATCCTGTGGTGTAGTCCCATCCGCTTAGCCCACGCTCATTTCGGGCTTGCTCCGCTCCCCTCCCTGCCCCCTATTCCCACCCGCCCCCACTACCTCTACATTTATTTGGTCAGTAGGCCCACCCCCTACTTCCACAATCCAATCAGAACTGTTCACTCCCCTTCCATCTCTCTACCACTCCCAACCACATAACCTAACCCGCCCACCTGCCTATCTTTCTCCATTTGTCACACCCTACTACTACCTCCAGCTTTCTGCTGACTTAGGTATTGCTCCCAGCTCTATTAACGCTGAGAAATCAGCCTCATCATGGACAGAACCTCATTTACCACCCTCCCCCTTGTACTGTTAATCCTTATCCTATCGTATCTTTTAACAGCCTATGAAACTCAAGCCCTAACTAGAATCTACCTTCCTAAAGGTCAGACCTCTTTGTATTCCCAAAATACCACAACTTTTATCCCCCCCTCTCTCTACTCCCCTACTCACCTTACCCCTAAAAGTACACACTTTATTCTTAGGTACCCTAAAGTATCCTCATCAAGAGAACAGCTTAAGCTACTAACTAGACTACAAAAAATACTAGACTATTTGAAAAAATCCATCACTAATTACGGGGACATCCACCCCAACCCAGGCCCTCTTAGTGACCCAGACCCTAACTTCCGCCTTGTAGGTAGCAGACCTCAGGACTCCCTCTTTTTGCTCCATCTCAATATTAGAAGCATTAACAACAAAGTACATAGTTTGCATGCCATGCTTGATATCCACTCCCCAGACATAATGTGTTTATCAGAAACTTGGCTAAAACCAAGCACCAAGGATGAGGAAATTATCTCTCCTGGATATAACATCATCAGGGCTGATCGTACAACCAGAAAGGGTGGTGGAATAGCTGTTATGTTCAAAAACACCTTGAACATCACAATGAATTCACTCCAGCCCCCAAAGTTCCAAACCTGGAATTGATTGCTCTTAAGATATCTCTAAACAGACAAAAAAGTATTAATCTCATAGTAACCTACCTACCACCGGGCAAAAATGTTGAAAATTTTGAACAAACCCTTAGTTGGCTTGCCAATAACTATCCACAAGAAACAATAATATTAGGAGACGTCAATATAGACTGGTTTCTCTACTCAGCCCAATCCAATCCTCTCCCCATTAACTTACATGGTTTTTCCCAAAATATTCTTTCTACCACTAGAATTGGACATGCACAACAAAAGGAGAGTATTATTGACTGGATTCTCACTAATAGGAATCCAAATAACTATACCACTGGGACCCTTCCCAACGACCTTAGTGACCACCTTGCTACCTTTATTATAAAACATAAATGTTCAAACAAAACTCCACCCATAACCAGATTAGTAAGGAATAGCAAAAATTTTGTCCCCGACAACTTCCTAGCTGATCTCAAAGCTTGTAACTGGCACATACTAGAAACCGTATCCTTAGATGAAAGCGTTTCGTACTTTAATTACAGCTGTCTTAAGATACTCAATTCCCATGCTCCTAACCGACTTAGCGTTTAACTAAGCAATGTATAGCACCCTGGCTAACACAAGAAACTAAATCCAAAATTAGAATCAGAGACCAGGCCTGGAATAAGTGGAGAACCACAAAACCCCATAGATCGCATCAAGTTCCTCCAACTAAGAAATTCAACAAAAGTATCCGTTAAAGCGGATAAAAACAATATTTTGTCACCTCCAAGACAAACATCAGCATAATCCCAAAAAATTCTGGGCTGGTTTTAACCGCCTACTTCATCCTGGTAAGTCTACTACCCCCACCCCTGACAAACTCAGGGACAAGGACCCAACAGTTATAGCCAACTCCTTTAATTCTTTTTTCACTGAGACCATCCAGTCCCTTGCCAGCAAGCTTACCACCCCCCCATCAGTGGCAACCCCAATTATTAACACAACTCAAACGGACTTTAACCTTCAACCCATCTCCACCTCCCTCATTCGTACCCTCTTGAAAAAATTGAAACCAACCATGCTCGCAGCTGATCACCTACAAATAGCATCTGATGCCATAGCCTACCCTGTATCAATCTTGATCAACCGGACCATTTCTGAAGCATCCATTCCCTCTATCTGGAAAATCTCTTACATCATCCCCCTCCACAAAGGGGGACCCTCCACAGAAACCTCCAATTATAGGCCCATAGCCATACTGTCTCCCTTAGCCAAAATTATGGAACGCTGTGTCCATAAGCAACTCATTTCCTACTTAATAAATCACAACCTCCTATCAAATACCCAACATGGCTTCCGCCCCCATCACAGCACAACCACAGCTCTTCTCTCCTTTGTAGACTCAGTCAACCAAAACCGCAATAATAAACTAATATCCTCTGCACTCTTTCTAGACCTGTCGAAAGCCTTCGATATGGTCAACCACCAACTTCTGCTTCAGGCACTGGAAACAATACATCTTAGTAAACTAACCATAAGTTGGTTTAATGCCTATCTCTCTAGTAGAAAACAGGCAGTCCAGTGGCAAAACAGCCTATCAGACCTACTCCCTACTAATATTGGTGTCCCCCAAGGGTCTATCCTTGGTCCCCTTCTTTCTCCATTTTCATAAATGGCCTACACTCAATTATTCCCAAAGCCACCTGTATTCAATATGCAGATGACTCCACCCTGATCTGCTCTGATGAATCTCTCACCAATCTCCAAGCTACAACCCAAAACTGCTTCTCTGCTGTAGAAAAATGGTTCTCGGAACTTAAACTCTTACTTAACCCTGCCAAAACCAAATTACTTCTCTTTTTCCCCACCTCAGTTACTGCTCAAACTATAGAATCCCACAGCACCAGCAATTCTACCTTCCATGTGTCCTCCAACAATGGGACCATTATCCACCCCTGCACTCCAATACCAAACTACTAGGGGTGACCATTGATCATAAACTTAAATTTGATGTGCATATAAACTTAACTGCTAAATCAGTTAACAGAAAACTTGGTTCGATGTATAGAATTAAGGCCTTCCTAACTCCATACACCAAACTGACTATTGCCGAACCCACCTTCTCTCCACTCTCCTTTATGCCTCCCGATATTCTCCTTCCTAAACAAGAAAGAACTTAATAAACTAACAACTACCTATAATCACATAGCCCGATTCATAACAGGAATGCCCTATCGCACTCATCACTGCCTAAATTTAAGGTCTCGAATGGCTGGAACTTCCCAATTTACTCAAATTCAACCAACTAACTGAGGCGTTTAAAATTATTAACTACCCAAGTAAAACTCCCTCACTGTACAAAATACTTACCCGTGCTCCAACCTCAACTCCCTCAGGTCTTCCAAAAGTCTACAAGTAAGGACCATTAAATCCAACAATACCGGTGGTGATGCACTGTATGCCAACTCCATTGGTAAATCCTGGAACGCCCTACCAAACAACCTAAGACTTATGCCATCTCAGCACCAATTTAAATTACACCTTAGAGCACACCTCAAATCCAAATGGTTATGCCCCTGCTCCAGTCCAGACTAATACGCCATTGTCCCAGCCGCACCTAGGCTCCTACAGCCTCTGCCTAATCCAAAACCAAAGATCACTCTATTCTACCCTCTGTGTCTGGCTGTTCAAATCTGCCTCATGAAATCAATTAATAACTCTTGTTTTTCTCTGATTTGATCTGTAAGCATCAGTGTATTTATTGTACTTACTTGTTATTGTTTATAATTGTATATGTAGTAACCAGTAGATTATCTTGTGTATCAACACCAATGTTTTTGTCTTGTAATTATAACTATTGACCTTGGAGCTTTTCTCCCCGGGCCTCCACTGAAAATGGACATGTATCCAGTTGGACAATCCCGGTCAACAAATGTAAAATAAAATAAATAAATAAAATAAATAAAAAGGCCAAATATAGCTTCCCTCTTCTATGCCTATAACTAAAAGAAAACAAGTCCAGTGCTCTGAAGTCTTGAATCACAACAAAGATGTTTAATACCTGTAATTCCTTTTGAATATTTATGCTGTATATTTTCAAGAAACAGCAAGTCACATTTATTATACATATATATTATCACTGCCTTAGACATGTCACAAATAGCTTGGTTAAAAATGCAGAATCATTCAATAAGAAGCTTGTAAGAATTAGTTCAACACCTTTATTACCTTAGTTTTAGTTATTAATGCAAAAGTTCTGACTTTCAATATTTTACCCAGAGTAAATCTCAGATTCTTATAGATACCCTTGATGCTAAATCTGTTACTCCAGAACGATATACTCTAAAATATAGGCTTAAAAAGCACAAAATACCACATTACTCTTATTTATATTCAACCTATGATTAGTAAACTAAGTAAACACTTTTTCTAAATATTCACTAAATGTGCATATATCAGCCTCACTAGTTATAACAGACCCCAGTTTTATATTTTTGGTGAATTTAGCCACCAAATAGGAGTCTGATGATGCAAAATAAGAAAAACATATTTAATAGTATCAGGCTCAACACCAATCCCAGAAGGACCCTGGCCCAGGCAGTTTTCCAGTCTGATAGAAAATAATTATCTTTTAGCTAAATCTGTGTCCATCTGACATCATATGGGTTTACTGATGATATCAACACTGAATCAATAATGACAGAGTGTGGCAATCCATCACAGCTAGGATTTAAATAGGCCAGAGCAATCTAACACCACAGTCAATTTAGTAAATGTGGACTTAGCTTTTCCAAAACCATGTAGAGAAACATTCATTAAAGGGTCAAAAGAGTTATTTTTTTGTACCTTTCTAAAAGGCATTTTTCAAAGCATTTTCCAATAAGAGAAGTTAGACCAATTAGCTTATTTTTAATGGTCTTGTCAAAAGCCCCTCTCCCTTGTGTATGGGCACTACATTAGTCAACTTCCACTATTAGGTGGGTTAGTGGGATAAGGAAAACGTAAGGCAGTTTGTGGATACAGTTTTAAAACAGTTAAGTGTATTTAATTCATTCATACGTTTTGGGAAAATCAGAGTATGTAAGGGAATGTGTTTTCTTATGAGAAATGAGACTTACTGGAAATTGTGTCTAATTTTATCTGATTTAGAGATTAAATCCCATTAAGGGAAGAATTATATATTGTGAGAAGGATGGGTAAAGTACAGTTGTGTAAGTAAACTTACCATAACAGTAGAAGCTTGAATGATCACTGCTACAGTAGCTTTAGCTATATGGGTTATATTGTACCAAGGATATAACAGCCGGCCAGCTTCTAAAGCTTCAGGGAACCTTCCATGTGCTCAAACCATTAGGCAGCTCAAGCTCAGCTACGTAAAAAGACAGGATTGGACACCAAGACCTTCAGAGTTTTCGAGACAACTGAAAGAGAAAGGCTAAGCCGTGAGAGGACATGAGCAGGATGCAGAGGACAGGAAGAATTGGAAACAGATGATCCGCTGTGGCGACCCCTAACGGAGAAGCCGAAAGAAGAAGAAGACTCATATACACCCCCTGGCATAATCAAAAAAACAAAAGGGGGTGGAGGGGGAGCAGCTAATGCAGCAGTGATTATTCAAGCATCTACTGTTATAGTAAGTTTACTTACATCATTGTACTATGTTCATCATACTTATCACCACTGTAGTGGCCTTAGCTATATGGGTAGATTACTCTGGCTTACTACATTAGGAAGGAGGTGGAAGGGAATGGATATAGGAGCCCCTGTAAAATGGACTTAGCAAAGGCTGATCTAGACCCAAAGAAGGAATCAAACTTGCAGAGTTTTGTAAAAGTATGTACAGTAGACCAAGCTGGTGCATCTACAATACTTTTAGAATCCAACCCCTCCCAAAAAGCCGGAGAAGTGCCAATGCCCTGGTAGAGCAGGCCTCATCACTGCCTGGAATAGTCTTTTTGTGGTGAGAAAAACAAAAGGTTGCCACTTCTTCTTACCTTCACAAGAAATCCACAACTGTTTCAAAGAGCTGAAAGATTTTATTCTAGCAAGATAGTACCTGAGTTGTCTGTGGACATCCAAGGTATGGAGTATCCTTTCTCCCTCAATTTTAATTTCAGGAGAAAAAACAGGGAGATGGATAGTTTGTCCCAAAGAAAACTTGGATACCACATTATATCGTTCATGCTTATAAGGCAGCTATCCATGTCTACAGCCTCACTGAGCGATCCCTACAAAAAACACAAAACATTCCACTAACTAAACAGCTAAACATTCATAATCATGATCACCAAATTCCATTATTGCCCATCCATAATCGCAAACAATAAATATACATGGGTGCAACTACTTATCTCCAGAATCATAGTAGATCATCTGATCATCACCCACCATAATGAAAAACGTTATGTGCTCACCACAATGTTTCATCTTAGTCCATTTTCATTCTTCCTCAACTGCTGGGTTCAGATCTGATCCTCAGATCTGACTTGGCTGCTTCTTTCAGATCGTAGAACACTGAAACTCTCAAGCTCCTCCCTTTACCCATAATGCCCTAGTCACCTTACATACCTCAGATGTTACTGCTGCCCATAGAGCTACAGAGTAGTAGAGAATCGGAAAATAATGCAATCTGGGACTCAAACAAAGGAACAGCAGTTCCTCCAATATACTTCGATCTTTAATTAAAAATATGCATGGTTTAAAACTTCAACATAATTTAACTTTTAATCACAATAAAATAACAACTGGTAAGTGCTTTCATTCCATACATAGAACTTCATAAGACCAATTTGCAACAAGTAAAAAACACTTGAATACATAAAAAAAAAACACATGACCAAGACAGGTGGAATGGGAACAAGAATTTGGGTGCGAGTCACAGTGCAAACCCCACAATGCCAGAATCAGAACTGGAGGGGGTAAAATATTGGTACAAAGACAAAAACAACAACCAAATCAATTATCAGAGTTTTTTTCGGAATGACAAGAGCAATGTGAACAACAGATACCAAAAAAGATAAGTGCTTCGTGCACAGAAGGTACTGTAACAAGTTCTTTTAAAGTGATACATTTGTCTGGTTTTGTTTTAAATAAAAGGTATCTGACCTTTAAAAGGATCTTGGTTCTTGCTTTGGCACCAACTAGAAAATGTTTTCCACTTAGTCATTTTCTATTAGTGGGTTTCTTAGTCTCCTTTAATACCTGTTGCATATACTCAGGAAAAAAGGTGCCTAAAAGGTATTAAAATTATATCATCATGGCAACAGACTTAAGAATTTTAAGACTGGGGTAGATCAAAGAACCTCTGTCTTGTGTATTTAAGTCCATCCTGTGATTTGTGGTAATTGCCACTGGCCATTTTCAAACGAAGGGAGAACCACTGTTGCCTGGCATAAAAAAAAAAGGTTTTAACAAAATTATCCTTGGTGAGTCCTTTGATTCTTTAAAAGGACTGTGTTTATCAGAAGAAAAGGTGGAAAGGCATACATAAGCATCTTTAGTCATGGGAATGAAAATATATCTCTCTTCCAAGCCTTTGTGCAAGGAGTCCTGGAGCAGAATTTCATCAACTGCCTGTTGTGAATGGAGGCACACAAATCTACATGAGGAGTTCCCCACGACTGGATCAATTCCAGGAAGACACCTCGGTTTACCTCTGATTTGTAGGGGTCTGTTCTCATCCTGCTCCACTTGTCTGACAGAGTATAAGTAGCTCTAGTGATAGATTGTGCTGAGGAGCTAGTTTTCAGGCTACCATAGCTAGTTGGCAAAGGGGGTAGGGTCTGATGACTTGTGATTTCCTTATGTACCACATCACTGTGGTGTCGCCTGTAATTAGTAGTAGAGAGTGCCTGGAATCCTAAGACAGTTTGGAGATCTGAATTTGTCTTGCTCTTAATAGGTGCATGTATGTTGTTTGTCTTGTTCTTAACAGTTGTACGTATGTCATTTATGTAATTCATACTTGGAGAGTCACTGAAACCAGAGTCAAATTCCTTGCATGCGTACATACTTGGCCAATACATGTGATTCTGATTCTGATTAGTGCTGTCATTTCTTTGACATTTATTTTCTTCAATGTGTCACCTCCCTATCAATATGATGACACTCAAAATACCAACTGCCAACAAGCCGAAAAAACAAAAGTTTGAAAAACCAGAAGAGCGAATCTCAAACATCACCTTTCTTCTTTAAGCTTCTTTTTTTGCAGGGGAGGCAAGCCCCATCACACACCTCAAACTTATATATACCAAATCCAAAATCACCATACCTCAAAAAAGGGGATACTCTGGGAAATGGTCATCTCAGACTTGGTAAATGTAAGTCTGTTTTTTTCAGACATTCAGTCTCCGTGATTCAAGACTCTCTCTAGCAGGTCCCAACATTTAACAGTCACCCAACTTATCCTGCTGATTCCATAGACCCTGGACATTTACCCCTTTGAATGCAGCTCCCCAAGCAAAGTCAAAGCCATCTGTGTTACAGACTAATTAGGTGCTAGAGGGAAAAAAGAAAAGCCTAGAAGAGGGATAACTGATTCACCCACAACAGGCTTTCCATTTTTATAAAACCCATCATCAGAATCTGAAAGGAGAGGGTGTGCTGGTGTTGTGTCTAAACTGACTCAATGAACCACTGTATTTTTCTCATGTGAAGTCTGACAAATGGGATCATGAGAACTATAGAGGCCAAGAAACCTAGAATCCTAAGATATTCCCTGGCACCGCCCATAGTCTGGTTGGAAAATGTCAAAAACAGTTCCTTGTAAAACATTACTTTGTCTCAAGGAAGAAAAGCCAACATGAGGGATGTATCTAGGAAACATCCTAGAAACACTATCATGTGAGCTGGAATGAGAGAAGATTTCTCTAGTTTCTCTTGAGATCTCGGATTGAGAAAGAGCTTTTTACCTAAAAATGAGATTTCTGACAACTTATGAAAGAGTCTGCAAAGATAAAGCAGTAGTTTAATATGAAAAAAATGTGACTATCCTGTAACCAGCATTGGGGCTGTTATGGGAGCAAGGCATTTTATCAATGCTCTTGGAGCTGCTGACAACTCAAAGAGTAAAGCAGAAAACTGAAAATGTAAACCAGACAAAAAAAGCATCTGAAATCTTTAAGAATTTGAATGCAAACATAAACATTTTTTTTTAAATCCAGAGCTACTGGAAAACAGGCTCATTTGTTGAAGTATATGCTGGGATGAGAATTTACAGAGAACATAAAGAAAGCATTTTGAATTTTGGAATCTTTAAATGAAAGTTTAGAAAAGAAAGGTCTAGGACAGTTTCCAGGTTCCTCCTTTATTCGGCAGCAGAAAGTACAGTTTTGTACCTACCATAAATGTAGATGTTCAAGTGTTCACCCTGCTGCAGTCATCACACTTGGGTTATCCTGTCATCAGGCAGTCTCGCAGTCGGACGGAATTCCAAAGTCTTGGTCTGGCGTCGGTTGCTGTCGCCTCTTCCCTGACGTCAGCGCGCCAGGGGTATATATATTGCAACCGATGCCATTTTCTTCAGTTTTTCTTGCCCCAGATGTCAGGTGCCCCCAAAAAGGTGGTCAGAATTAGTACCAAATGGAGTGAACACTGCACAAACAGAAAATCCCTTCAGCTATAAGCAAATACATCAGTAAGGCATAGAAGAGATTTTGCCAGTAGATCAGAGGGGATGGAGGGAGGGTAACCTGGACTGCAGCAGGGTGAACACTCGAACATCTACATTTATGGTAGGTACAAAACTGTACTATGCTCATCGAGTTACCCTGCTGCAGTCATCACACTTGGGTTGAATCCCAAAGCTAAGGTAGGGGGAGGTATCATAGAGGGTTAGTGGAGGCAATAAGGCCCTGCAAAACTGCAGTGGCGAAGCCCACCCTGGACTTAGAGTAAAGAGGTAAGTGATAGTGTTTGGTAAAGGTGTGTACTGAACTCCAAGTTGCAGCTTCTAAAATCTCCGTGGTTGGAACCCCCCTGAGAAAGGCTGTAGAAGTAGCCGTTGCCCTGGTAGAGTGGGATCTAATGGTAGCAGGAACTGGTTTCCCATGATGGGTATAGCAGAAACGTATGCAATGACCTATCCATTTAGAAATGGTTTGCTTAGATATAGCCTTCCCCTGAGAAGCTGTAGCATAGGATACAAAGAGCTGGTCGGTTTTTCTGAAAGCCTTAGTTTTGTCCAAGTAGTAACGAAGCTGCCTGTGAATGTCCAAGGAATGCAGGAGTCTCTCACCTTTATTCTGTGGATTGGAGAAGAAGGTGGGTAAGTGGATGGTTTGATTTAAAGCTACACTGGAAACCATCTTAGGCATAAAGGAAGGATTAGTTTGTAGAGAAACTCTGTCTTGATGAAAAAAGAGGAAAGGTTCCACTGCCATTAGTGCCTGTAGCTCTGAGACTCTCCTAGCTGAAGTTATTGCTAGGAGCAGGGCAGTCTTCCATGATAGGAACTGAAGATCTGCAGAGAAAGATGGTTCAAAGGGAGGTAGCGTTAGTTTTTCCAGAACAAAGTTGAGGTCCACGTTGGTGTCGGAGCTCTCCTGGGTGGTCTAATGTTTTTTGCCCCTCTGAGGAACTGCCTTAGAAGAGGATGTGAAAATAAAGGTGGATCCGTGTTTTAGTGAGCTGAAATAGCTGAAGCATGGATTTTAATTGAGGAAAAGGAAAGTCCTTTATGCAACATCTCAGCTAAATACTGAAGAATGTGAGGCATGTGAGGCTGAATTGTGTCTTGGCCTTTAGCTTGGTTCCAGGCACAAAACCTTTTCCATTTGTCAGAATAAGCCTTCCTGGTGCTTGGCCTCTTGGCTTCCAGAATAACATCCAGAACTGCTTGTGAAAGAGGAGCTGGTTGGATGTTTAGTTGATTTGCCATGCAGCCAGATTTAAAGTTTTGCGCTGGCTGTGAAGAATCTGTTTGTTTTGTTGTGTGAGCAAATGGGGTATTTGAGGCAATATCCATGGAGGGCTGTGGGCCATATTTTTCAATAGTGGGTACCAGTGCTGGCGTGGCCAGTCTGGGGCTATGAGAATTAGTCGTGGTCTCTCCTTTTTGACCTTCAAAATAACCTTTGTGAGGAGAGGTAATGGAGGGAAGGCATATGCTGTCAGGTTTTTCCAACTGAAAGAGAGAGCGTCCACTTTCCAAGCTTGATGGTGAAATGTCCTTGTACAAAATTTTGTCAGTTGGTAGTTTTGAGGACTGGCAAACAGGTCTAGGTTTGGAAGGCCCCATTTTTGAGTTATCATTGCAAATATTTGTGGATCTAGTTTCCACTCGTGGGGATCTTTGATGTTTCTGCTGAGGTCGTCTGCCAATGTGTTCTTCTGTCCTGGCAGGAATTGAGCTTGTAACTGGACTTGGTAGGCCAGAGCTGTGTTCCATAAGATCATTGCTTGCCTGCATAGAGGGTAGGAATGTGTACCCCCTTGTTTGTTTATGTACCACATTACTGTGGTGTTGTCCGTCTTTATTGCAAGTTGTCCTGGATGTAATAGATCCTTGAAGGCTGTCAGAGCTTTCTGTACAGCTAGCATCTCTTTTTGATTTATGTGCAGATTTCTTTGATCTGCAGTCCATAGGCCTTGAATGCATTGTCCTGCCATGTGTGCCCCCCAGGCATAGTCTGAAGCATCTGTTGTGATAGTCTGCCTGGCTGGGGCAAGGTGAAAGGCTGACCCTTGTTGAGGTGACATGCCTGTGACCACCATAGAAATTCCTGTTGTAGGCAGGGAATGAGAGATATCGTGTCCAAGCTGTGGCTGTGTGGAGACCATATGCTTTTTAGGTACCACTGTAATTTCCTCATATGCAGCTTTGCAAATGGTATTATTAGTATGCAAGATGCCATGAAGCCCAAAGCCTGCAGAATTGTTCTTGCAGTTAATTGGGTCTTTGTTGCCATTGTTTTGAAATATTGAGTCAGTAGTAGTTGCTTGTCTGGCGTAAGATAAGCCTTCTGGGCCACTGTATTCAAGCTGCCACCCAGGAATGTCATTTTTTGTGAGGGTACTAGTTTTGACTTCTTTTCGTTTACTGTGTACCCCAGGCAGTTTAGTAGATGCTTTACAAAGGCCAGATGATGTAAGAGAATGTCTTTGCTTTCTGCTTGGATGAGGCAGTCGTCCAGGTATGGATATATTTGAATTCCTCTTTGTCTGCAGTATGCAATTTCTGGTGCCAGGCATTTTGTGAAAACTCTGGGCGCAGTAGATAAGCCAAAGGGCAGTGCAGAGAATTGGTAATGGGTTGAACCTGCAATGAAACGGAGGTATCTTCTGCAACTTTGTCTGATAGGGACATGCAGGTATGCCTCCTTGAGGTCCAACGTTACTAGCCATGCTTCCTTGCCCAACATGGGAAGTAGCTGCTGTAGTGTCAGCATCTTGAATTTGGGTACTTGTAAGTAAGTGTTTAGAATTGAAAGGTCCAGAATTGGTCTCCAGGCATTGTCCTTTCTTGGCACTAGAAAGAGTCTTGAGTAAAATCCTTGGCCTTGCTCTCGAGTAGGTACCAGTTGAATGGCTCTCATGTCCATGAGAGCTGTAATTTGCTTTTGTGCCGCTGCCCATTGATTTTGTGGCAGGTTTGGCATTCCTCTTTTCATTGGCAAGGTGTGAAAGTGGAATCTGTATCCTCGTAAAATTATGTCTAGAACCCATTTGTCCTTTGTGACAATGTGCCAGTTGTCTGCAAAAAGTGCTAGTTTTCCCCCCAAGAGGGCTGGCAAGAGAGTATTGCTTGGCCAGATGAGGTGCAAGTCATTGAGTTTGCCTTCTGGTGGATTGAGACCTGACTTCTCCTCCCTTCTGTATTGTAGTGCCCCATTGGCGAGGTTTATACTGGGCTTGTGGTTGTCCTCTGCCCCTTGGGCGTCTGTATTTACCCCTCTGCGGTCTGTCAGTGGCTGGAAAGGACCAATTTTTTGTTGGCCAGTTTCTGCTGAAGCGAGGGGGTTGTACTTGTAGGAAATCTTTGACTGTCTGCACAGATTTTGCCTTATCTTCCATTTTCTTTAAAACTTCTTCTGCTTTAACTCCAAAAAGAACATCCTGCTGTAAGGGAGCATCTAGTAGTTTTGCTTTAACATGATCAGGCAGAGTTTGTTCCTTTAACCAAGCATGCCTATGTATAACAGACCCAGTGACAGCTGCTCTGCAGGAGGCCTCCAAAGAATCAAACCCACATTGTAAGGTATGTTTGCCCACCTGCTCAGTGGCGTGCAACAGATCCTGTACTTCTTTCAATTCAGATTGTTGAGGGAGAGTGGTTATTCTTTGCATTAACTGAGAGATTAGAAATTGCTGATACTTAAGCATATGAAATTGACAATTCAGTGCCCTCATAGCTAGTGTGGCTGAGGTGTAAACCTTTTTCCCCCACCTGTCTAGTGCTCTGGAATCCCTCTCAGAAGGTACTGGGTTTTAGCCATAGAAGCCTTAGCCCCCTTGGGACCCTGGGAGATAGTCTCTGGGTCAGCTACTGGGCTTTTGTAAAGAAATTTGTGGGAATCAGGCACTCTGTAGTTTCTGTCAGGCTTAGCCGGAGCAGGAGGTAGAGAGTCTGGGTTGAAACTGGATTCTAAATAGACATCATCCACAATGTCCAAAACTGGTGGGATGGCAAGTGGTCTATGTTGGGGGAGTAAAAGAAACTCTCTGAGCCTTTTCTTTGAATCAGAGTAGTCTTGACCTTTTCAGTGAAAATGTTCCCTCATAGTGTGTAAAGTTTCCCCAAAGGAGTAGTCTTCAGGAGGAGAAGCTGAGGGAATAGAGTCCTCAGCATCAGAATCTTCATAAGGAGAGAAGGAATAGTCTTGGTCTTCGAGGAGTCTGAAGAAATGGACATTTGCTCAGAGGACGCATAATCTTCCTCTTGTCTAGACCTTTTGTCAGGAGGGGGCTGTGAACCCCTGATTAAAGAAATCAAATCTTCAGCCATTTTGAGCATCTGTTTCTTAGGCATAGGGCCTTGAACAGGAGACTGAAGTGCAGTCCTTTTAGATTTAGAAGGAGTCTTCGACTTAGAAAATGTTTTAATGGTGAGAGTCGTCGGTCTGAAAACGCCTTCAGAAACCGATGGCGCTTCTGTAGCACCGACATCTTTTGAAGCAAAGTTGCCGGTAGGGCCTGAAGTAAAAGGCTGCGTCGGCCTTGTACATTCCGTCAAAATTTCCGTAGCGGTCTCGGGTTCCAGATCTGCGGTAGTCAGGGGCTGCGGCGGAGACCGGATCAGTTGAGGCCTCGGAATCTGGCTTAGGCCTGGGCTGTCTGTCCTTATCCCTGCGTTTTTTGTGCACGCCGGTAGTCGGTTGCTCCGACGGCATGGTGTAGTTAAATTTCCTACCGAAGTAGTGTCGTGCGAAATCAAAGTGTCTTTTAATAGTACACTTATTAAACCTAGCACAAAACCGACAAGAAGCGACGTTGTGGTCTGGGCCTAGGCAAGGTATGCAATAAGAATGAAAATCCTTATGAGGTATTTGCTTCCCACAAGAAATACAATTGTTAACTTTTTCTGACATCGGTCTGAGGCAAGAAAAGTTTCCCCAACGGGGTACTTAGCTTTATGGAAGACTTCAGTCTGAAATTCGAATTCGAAAATCTCAGGAGTCGGCCGACCGGCACTTGCGAACTGCTTCTGCTTCGGGCACCGCGCGGCAAGAAAGACTGAAGAAAATGGCGTCGGTTGCAATATATATACCCCTGGCGCACTGACATCAGGGAAGAGGCGACAGCAACCGACGCCGGACCAAGACTTTGGAATTCCGTCCGACTGCGGGACCGCCTGATGACAGGATAACCCAAATGTGATGACTGCAGCAGGGTAACACGATGAACATCTATTCTTACATAAAAATATTTCCATATTTGATCTGGAGGAACAAACAGTTTTTATGGTTTGGAGAATAAGGAGGAATACTCTAAACAAGAAGTAGGTTTTTCACTGGCATCTGTAACCCTCCTGGACTACATTCAAAATCTACTTGTCTGAAACAATCTGCCTGCCATGGGGAAGAGTGAGATCCAATTTCTGGGACAGATTTGAATAAGAAATGGCAGGGAGAGGGAGAGGTGTTGGAACAGTCATTATGAAGCAGAGGCCTGCCCCCTTTTGAAAGGATCCCTACTTTTTACTGGAGACTCATTACCCCCTTTTCTTGCAGCCTTGTTGCCAGAAGCTTGTTGGGATTCTTTATCTTACTTTTTGAAAAAATGAACCAGGAGTTTTAGTAGACTTAAGTAAAGAAGGCTGTAAAATCTTAGTAACCCCCTGAATCAATTTGACCTTTTCATCAAACTGAGTACCTGAGGAGTAGAGCATCTCATCACAGCAGCAGTAGTGTCAAAGTAGACTGAACTATCAGTGCCGGCTGAGATGCTTTGGACAGAGTCAGCACAATCATATACACTCTTTAAAAAATGTTTAGATACTTGAGAAAGAGTAGTTATAATAGAATTCAGACAGGACCTACTTTCTGAAAGCAATGTGACAGAAAAGTTCCTCAAATTGTCAACATTAGCCAGCATATACTTCAACAAATGAGCCTGGTCATTCAAAATTCTGAAGGCTACAGTTTGTTTGTCTTTTCAGCTTTTAAAGCCACAGCGGAACTCCGGTCCGCTAATGACTGGCAGTAGATCTTTATGGTGCCGAGTTGCCAGCCCGACGCCCAACCTTCAACGAAGGCACGCCCATTCACGCATGTCTTTCGGAGGCCACTCGACCATGGGGAGGACATGCAGACTCCACACAGAAGACACTCCAGTCGAGAATCGAATGGGAGAACCTTTTGCTGTGAGGCAACAATGCAACCACTGTACCACCGCGGCTTCCAAGAAGAAAACATATGCTTCATAAACCTATGAAAAAAATTTACCTTCCTTATCAAAAAGAGAAGAACTGGCATTGACCAGAAATGTGTTAGCAGCTGGAGAAGAAATAGAAACAGTTGTTGAGTCAGACCTGAGAAGAGAAAACAAATACTTGCTTTATGAGGTGTCTACTTTTCTTTCTTAATTAGTACTTTCAGCGATTCTTAACGGACTCCACTCAACATGTTTACACAAAAAAAAAAAATTCTACATTCACTAATTTAATTGAATGTTATGACCCAGTAATGGGCATGTCTGTACTGGTGGTCTATTTGAATATGTGTACAACTTTTGACAGTGTCCATTCTACTATCATTGATGCCAGACTCAAACACAAAGTTAATCCATACATTGTTTGCTGGGTGGCTAACTAGCTTTTTGGTAGATTCAGAGAGTAAGGATACTAAATTTCACATCTAGTTGGCTTGAAGTGAATAAAAGGGTCCCCCAGGGCTCATTTCTAGGTTCAGTATTTTTCAGCCAGGTATTTTCATTTATTCTTAAGATATCTAATGTTTGGATGGCCAAGTTTGTGAATGATATTAAACCAGGCGTGTTATTACATCAACAGAGTATATTGACCACGTGAACACTTACATGTGTTTGGTGGCCGAATTGTTAGATTTAACTGGACTAAACATTAATAAGGGTAAAGTGATTCTTTGCATTTTGGGAAATCAACGATTGAATATCAAGTGAACTTAAATCCCCACAAGTTACAGAAGTTAACAGAATATAATAATATTAGGTATTATTATATGTAGTAATTTTAAGTACAGGTCTAATACCTTAAAAGTTAAAGCTAAGGAATTAAATGTTTTTGGCTTAATTTTTTAAAGAACTTTACAACAAGATAGGATGGCCATCTTTTAAGGTTGTTCATAACGTATGTTCAACCCATCACAGAATACAACATGCTGTTTTGCTCCTACACGAAAGGTGATCCTGCAGTTTTAGAAAGTTATCAATGAACATTTATAAGGCATATCATTAGCTGTAGAGATAAATCATATCTATCTATTCTAGAAATTCTAGGCCTATTTTCCATCAGTTACAGGTATCTGATGGGTAAGCTCTGTTTAGCCTACAAGGGGCTCTGGAGTGAAGAATATCAATCTCTACTAAATAGTGAATTGCTGAATACAAGCATATTAAACAGAGTATATTTTATTTACAGAACTGAGGAGTCAAGGACAGTCTTAAGAGCTTTAACACAGTCATTGGTTCAAATTTGGAACAGGGTTCCTTTACATATTCTACAGTCTCCTTTGCAGATATTTAAAAAAAACAACTTGATATGTGGTTGGGTTCAGAGGTATATATATTCATTGAAGTGTCTGTGTTCTGAATGACCTTTGGCCTTTATGCAGGAACTAACAAACAATTGTTATACTGAAGAACATTATATACAGTAGTCTGTCTGTCTTTTTAGGGACTGAAAATTGACTATTAGGATTATTCCAGGCCAAGTTAAAAGTATCCAAAAACTGGCATAATAGGAAGAATAGGAGTAAAGTATGGTATATCCACTTGTAACATTTCATATCATCTCTTTAAAGAAGAAGGAACATCCACATATTCAGATCAAAATTAATTATTCATTATAAACACAGTCTCAGCAAAGAAACGTTCTCTATGGAAGAAACTGAGGAATCTCTATTCACAGCATCAGAGTCAAGGACATATGAAAAAAAGCACAGATGAAGACCTGTCTCTACTCTTATCAGAAACTTCTGATAAAATATCCTCAGGAATATTGGAACTATGATTTAAAATCAAAATTTTCTGCTGTTCCACGATTCAAAACTTGCAGTAAACCTTTCGCCAAGCCAAGGTAAGTAATTCATCTTTATTTACAGAAACACTATTATCACAAGAATTAAGTCTAATTTTTTGTTTCTTTTCTTTAAGGACATTGTTAGATGGGGACTGACTGAAGGATGACACTTCCAATTGGGAAACAGGTCTTTTATCTCGGTCACGCAGGAAGAACTTCCCGGAGAAACTCCTATGACCAAAGAAATTGTTTTTCCCGTGCCCAGAATCGACACTGGACACTAGAACAGCCACAGAAGGTGTGGCTAACCCCAGTCTGTGGTGACACTAGGGACCACACCAGATGGCCCTGGGGAAACCAGTGAGATGTCTGAGGAACAAGCTATGGTCCCTGCAGAGTGACCCACCAGTAACTGAGGAAATGAGTTAGCCAGCAGAGTACGCAAGGTCTCCTTAATAGCTTTTTTTAAGTGCAACAGGAGAAGAAAATTAAAGTTATGTACTTCCCATAATGATAGATCCGTGTTGTCTGTTTTTCATCCAGTATAACATATGGGACATTGGATCCAACCTAATTCATCCTTGGCACAGAATATGAAGCTTCTATGGATCCAGGGCTCTGATTCCTCCCCTTCCAGTAATTCCCTGACCTCCATTTTAATACCTCAGATTGTTTTTGGCCTTTATCAAGAGTTTGCAGACCTGTTTATGAACAAATATCAGAAAACATATAACCAATCTCAAAAAAGGACCAGGGAAAAAAAACAGTTAGGCAGTGTTGCTCACAGACAGGGTGTGGCATGACAACCACTCACTCATCTTAAAGTTATGCGTCAGTTCAGCAAGGGGGCTGGGGGGGGGGGGGTTGAACCAGGCAAAAAACAGACAACACGGATCTATCATTATGATAAATACATAACTTTCGTATCCAGTGTTGTCTGCTATCATCTAATTGAATATATGGGACAGATTACCCAGCTGTATTTCTGGGTGGTATTAAGGAAGGGTGTTTCTGAGTATGGCTGAACTGAAGGAGGAATGAGAGCTGGGTTGTACATCCAAGTCTTTAATGAGTAACAAAAGTATGCAAAGTGGACCAAGTAGCTGCTGCACAAATGTCATTAATGGGAAGTCTCTTGGAGAAGGGCACTGAGGGGGGCACTGTTCTGGCTGAGTGAGTCTTTGGTTTGGATTTAAATTTAAACTCATCTTACTATAAACAAATGAAATGTAGTTTGACAGTCATCTAGAGACTGTAACTTTCACCACAGCTCTACCAAGTTTAGATTTTAAGACAGCAACAAATAGTTTATCAGACTTCCTCAATTTTTCCCTGTGAAGCTAGAACCTGAGTTAATGATGAACATCTTGCATGTGTAGCATGCATTCGCTTTTGTTTGAGAATTTGGAAAAGAACACAGGTAAATATATGAATTAGTTTAAGTTAACTTTGGGTACCACTTTTTGAAGGAAGGATGCATCAGTTATGAGAAAAACTCTATCCTTATGAAAAAAACAAATACAAACACTTCCATGAAAGTGCTTGTAATTCCAAAATTCATCTGGCAGAAGTGATTGCTACTAAGTAAATTGTTGAACAACTTAAATATTTGATATCTATGTGGCTGCAGGTTCAAAGGGAGGTTGAGTCAGTGCTTGGAGCATGATGGTCCCATTGAAGGCGAATAGCTGAGGTACCAGGACAGGACAGAAGGAATAAAAATGGATATCAACTACTCCTGTGTCTTCCTCTGAATTTGTTGGTGTATTGCAGTTTCTAAGTATTGAAGCTTGTCTTTAATAGTGTTTGTTTTTCGAAAATTTCTACTACTGCTAGTTCCCACTGAATGGGTGAAATGTTTGAGAAGCACTTTTTCCATCGCGGGCAGAAAAGAAAGGTGAATGGAATAGCCTCTGGAAATTATCTTTAGCACACACGTTTTTTGTTAGGTTTTGCTAGGCTTGTGATGCAGAGATAAGCATCCTCCACTGCTTCTAGAGTGCAGCAGTAAGGCAACCCTTCAGCGACACTCATAGGGCCTCTTAGTAAAACTCTGGTTACACAGTCTGCCTCTGCCTTCATGGCAAAATCCACTGGAATTTCCTCCACTGCTGCCAAATGAGGTGTATTACCAGAAGAATCCTGGTAAGAACTCTGTGACTTGCAAAATCACATCTTCTTCTCAGCCTTGATTCCTGGAACAGGATCTTTGAGTGGGCTGCAAAAATGGATGCCTAAAGCATTCAGAGTCTTACCATCCTCCTGGCTCCTGGTCAATGTGTCTTTAACTTTGGGCCCAAAACGTGCAGCATCATTGTATTGGGGCATTGATGAAGGACATCTTGAAGCCTTATGTGAAATCACAAAGATGTATCCAGGCATGCCATCTTACAGTTAGCCCTGTGCCTGCCACTCTGGCTGAGCTATTGGCTGCATTAGAAATGAAATGCATGGCTATGTTAGAAGTTGACTGCAAAGTAGAAAGCTTGAGTCCACAGTCTTTTGGATGTCTGCAGGCAAATATCCAGAAAGGGAATTGGAAATTTCCTTAGTCCAGTCCTTCTAAAATCTGATGACAAGAGCTAAATAATTCAGTGACATGAGTGCAAAGGTCACTGATGAGTATGTCCATTTCTTGAATTTCTCCAAGACCCTAAACTCCCTGTTAAGCAGCTGGAGAGAGAGGTACTCTCTTCAGACAATTCCCTTTTCATGGCAGCTGCTACAACCATGGCATCAACTGATGGACTTTTACTCCAATGTTTCCTATCCTCTGGAGCTTCTAAAATCCTATCTAGTTTCTTGGGTATGGGGTCCACCACATCTGGGTCCTCCCAAGCCTGTTGCACCATGAGGTCCACAAGTGGGTCAATGGATGGTACCACCCAGAAAGATGTTAAGCTGGAACCGAAGGCTTCAAAAATACAGATTCATCTGGTAATGGACCTCTTGTGGAACATTCCCCTCTTTTTTCATGAGTTCAAGGATTTCACCAAAGGTGACATCTTCTGAGGGCGACATGGGTGAGCCCTTACCTTCATTCAAGTCTGTATCCTCCATGAAAGACTCTGTAGAGGAATCTGTGTGCTCTCATTTTTATGCCTGTTTCTTGTGAACTGATTCTGTTTGGAGGGCAAATTGTTCAGAATCAGAGTGGCAGCTGACACAGCAAGTCATTTCAGAAGCATATGGTCCTGACTGTCCCTGTCTAGCAGGATGAAGAGAAGATGACATCACAGGTTCTAGTTGGAGTTTGGGTGGAACCAAACTATGAGAATGCACTTCTCTTTGAGTAAACCCAAAACCCTTTCAACAACCTCAAAGGCTGAAGCTGCAGCCAAAGCCAAAAATCTTCCAGGATCCAAAGGGGACAGAGAACCTTTGACTCCAACCAACTCTAGCCCTGAAGTTGACCTCAGACCCAAGCTGGCTAGAGCTGATGTACTGAGGGGAATACATGACTCCAAGAATCTGAGTGTTGATCCACCCTCTCAGAACCTGGCACCAATGTTAAGGCTCTGAGTTACTTCCTGATATGAAACTATTACAGTGGAGAGGGATAGGGAAGCTGTCAGTGTTGAAGTAGACTGAACTATCAGTGCCGATTGAGATGCTTCGGGATTAGTCAGGTCCAAAACTGTTGGAACCAAAGGATGGGCTGCAACGGGTGAAAGAAGTGGAAAGGTACAGTGGCCAGTGGCAGGTACATTCCCAGGGGATGGTACTGTCAGAACCCCAAGCTGGATCTGCATCCTCAAGAATTTTCTCATCCTGTCAATCTCATACTCTGTTAAGCTCCAAAATATTCAAGTAGGAAAGGCCACTGATGACAGCCTGGAATACCTCCTTTCTTACAGGATTAGAAAATGCAATTCCAGTCTCTCTGGTTCCAAGGAAAAGGTGGATGGGACCAAGATGCTGTCGGTTCTGACATCAGGGCAACTTTAGATAGGGGTCTGACCAGTACTCTCGGATCCGAGGAATGTTTGGTAGTAGACGAAAGAGACTTTGTCCTTTTCTTTTTCATTTTCTTTCCTTCCTTGTCTGCTTTTGTCTTTCTTCTTTTCTTTGTCTTTTTCTGGGGCCTTGTCAGAGGACCTAGCCTTGTCCTGTTTCTTAGCAGGGAGGCAGATGAAGAAGGCCCAGGGAACAAAGTCCCTGTCTGTGGGGGGAGGAGACCCCTCACTACCAATTTGTCACGTTGAGCTTGCAATGCCCTAGCACTAAAAGAAGCACATGACTGGCATTCTGTATCAAAACTGGCAGCACACAGGCAATACAGGATAACAGAGAGGGATTTGTTTGAAGGAATATTAGATCTCCCAGATCTTGCTGGTAATGTTGATGGGTGGCAGAGGTGATGATGTGGTTGAAGCAGAAGTAAGAAGAGGCTTGGTAGAATATTACAATGTATGAGTTTAAATATGCATGGAAATGGGATGAATTAAATGGATGCAAATCTATGTTTCTGAGATTGAATAATGAAGTTGTGAAATGATAATGAGAAAAAAGGATACGCAAGTGTTTGTACAACATCAAAGCAGATAAAGAGCATGATGTAAAGGGAGGAGTGACTATACTGTACAAATTGCCATAGGAAAATATTACAGACATGATTATTTCTTTCTCATAAAGGACTTTGATGAATGATGTTTGGATAGCACTGTCAGCACATGCAGAAAATAGTAAACAGTGCTAGTTATGATAGGGAGAAAAGGAACAAAAATAAGATATATGAAGAAATTATATGCCGAGAATATGGAAGTATAAGGAAACTGGAAAGTACCGAAATCTGCACAAATAAGAAATTGAACACATCCAGTTTTCACCCCAGAATAAAGAACATAAAATGCAAATTCCTAATTGTTTTGGAGTTCAAGAATGAAAGTTCTGAAATATACTTGGGATTGTGGTTGATGTGTACTTGAAAATATGCCCTGAGAAAAGTTGTTAATGCCGTATTGAAAATATTAAGCAACACTTTATACAGGATGAATGATGTTATGGTGGTAGTATTACTGAAACTTAACAGGACTGGAATGGGTGGACAAAACTGTTGAACTATAACTATTGTAAATATATTCTTAGGTGCCTTAATAATAGCAATAAATTCTATTTGTTATAAAAGAAAAATAGTTTATTCCTGTCTAGGTGAAGGATAGCTGGACTGCCATCCTTCATAAATATAAATGGCACCATTGCAGGTATCAACATAAGTGAAGGTTAATCTACTCTGATTTCAAACTCATGTAAGTCTATGCAAGGTACCTTGGTAAGTACCTAAATCCTATCCTCCAAAGCAGCAATTATTTGTTTGGCTTGTCCATGGTAGTTAACATCAGCAGTACAGCAAACAGCTGAGGTTTGCCCTTAATCAAGAGAGGGTATACTTCATAGATTCATAGACTGTTACTAGGCTAACAACCTAAATGCCCTTTCTAAGTCTTGCCAGTTTTTCCTGAAAGAATAATGATGTCCTGCATCCAGATAAGACGTTGAGGGCCAGGCATTTATAAGCTACCTCTGTCCATAAGGAACACGGGTGCCAGACCCGGTGTAAATTTCCTACTCCCCATCCACTTGTCTAGGTTGTGCTTAAACTGGGTAATAGATGAACTCCGCTTCACATGTTTGGGAAGCCTGTTCCATAGGAGGAGGACTCTCTGGGACACATATCTGTCTCTCCAGCATGTTTTGTTTAAGTCACAGATGAAATTCAGGTCCCTAGACCTTGTATTTCTTGTATTTTTTGACTTATGAATATGTAGGAGATTCATAAGTGCGAGGTTTGCGGGTGCCTTGTAAGCCAGGCATAGATCACCCCTCAGCAATCTATAGCAGACTGAGTAGAGGGAAAGGACTTTAAGGCTTATGCCTTGTACTCTTTTTGTAAGGAACCTTTGAGGTCCCTCCAGTTTCTGCATATGCCTGGTCAGGTAGATACCAAAGGGAGCAGTGTTACTCCATGATTGGTCTGATAAAGGTAGAGTACAGTAGGATAATGACCTCTTTGGACCGAGATGGCACGGCCTTACTTATAAGCTGTAGAACATAAAAGGATTTCCTCACCACTGTGGCACATGGTGGTCAAAGGTAAGGCTACTGTCTACATGTGTAACCAAATCCCTAACCATTGGGTTAACTCTTAGGGGTATATTGTCAACACGGTAAGTAGCCAGGATGATTGATTTCCCAATGAGTACAATTATGGTAAGTTTAAGATCATGGCTTTGGCACCATTTATTAGTAGAGCTAGACCTGCTTGAAGAATGCTAGTGTCTGCAGGGGAGTCTATGATAACTCCCAGCTATCAATCATCTGCAAGCTTAGTCAGCCATAAACTTTCAGAATTTGCTTCCATTTCAGAGAAACAAATACCAAAGAGGAGCGGGCCCAACACCGATCCCTGGGGAACTCCGCTAATAACTGGCCTCTTGGTGAAGGTGGCCTCACCTATTTTGACCACCTGGGTCCTATGAGTGAGCCAGCTGGCCATATGAGTGAGTCAGCCGGCTATCCAATGAATGATAAAAGGGTTTATACCTATGTTAGTGAGCTTGTCTATAATGGCTGAGTTGTGTATTGTATCAAAAGCCTTGGCCAGGTTGAGGCAAACTGTGTGCACAGTCTTGCCTTCATCCAATGCTTTGGTGACCATCTCAAAAAACTCCACCAAATTTAATTACCTATGTTCTCATTTATCATGTCCATGATGAATCTTTCCATGACTTTACATATGAGGCTGGTAGACTTATGGGCCTGTAGTTACTCAAATCAGTGTTTGGACCTCCTTTGCACCGGATAATGACTGTAGCCATCTTCCATTCCTTGAGCACAAATCCTGACTGAAGGCTCCATTTGAAAAAGGATTCAAATGGACCAGAGAGGTCATGTTTCATGCTATTTATTAAACATCCTGGATGTTATTGGGGCTGACTGATGCAGTGTTTTGGCCTTGGAAAGTACATTAATGGCCTGTTCTCTAGTAATGGTTGGGGGGACTGTGTTATGTGGTATTTCCTTTGGATTATCGGTGGGGGGGGGGGGGGGATCTGAGCTAAAATTGTCAGCCAAAAGGTTAGCAGTGGCCTCCAGTTCAGTGTGGGTGATGCCATTTACAATAAGTTCTGCACATTACTGTGTATTTCCTCTGAGGTTACAGACATAGCTGTAGAAAGTTTTGTGGTTGTCCTTTGCCTTTTCTTCAAATTTAGCCTTTGAAGAATTAATTAACTCTTAGCTGCCTGTTTAGATTGATCAGGGGGATTTTAGTATGTATGGCTTTGTTCCTCCCACACTTGGCCAAGATTTTTTTTTCTTTTGTTGTATAACTGATTGATAGTGTGATTCCACCAGGGTGGCTTTCCTTTTGAGTTTCCCTTATTCTTAATATAAGTGGTACAGCTCAAGCTGTGCAGCTATCAATATGTCTGTACAGATATTTTTTTTAAATAGCTCAGTGTATTCTATGGTGTTGACTGGGTTTGGGGGGTGCTTGGAATTTAGACAAGATGTTGCTTAGTAAAGAGAAGCTAGCCTTTGGATAGTTCCTAAAGGTTTTTGTTTTTTTTCCGGATCCCCAGATTTAATTTTTATTTCAAGTAATACTGCCTTACAGTCAGATCTGACGCATGAAGATATTACACTGGGTGAGGAACACTGGTCCCCCATGTTTGTGAGTACAAGATCAAGGATGTTAGTAGTCGTGGTAGGAAAATGGATGAATTGTTCCAGGATGTTGGTATTAACAAAGTTTAGGAATCATTGGGCTTGTGCATTAGAAGTGGTGCAGGATACCCAAACTACAGAGGGGTAGTTGAGATCCCCCATGAATATTGTATTGGGTTGAATGGTGAGGGGCTCTAGTATATTGAGATAGGTAGTAAGGGGGTTTCTGTGACATGAAGGGGGACCTATATGTTGCAAGGATATGGTACAGCACCTTGTTTATGGTGAGTTGAACATGTATGAGTTCCAGTGGGTCATAAATTCAACTAGTCTGGATGTGAGATTGGTCTTAATATAGACTGATACTCCTCCACTTTTAGCTCCCTCCTGTGCAGTAGCTGGTCTAAAGGTGTGAAAGGCATTATAACCTTGCATTGCTGGGGTAATCTCAGTGACTTTAAACCATGTCTCTCTTATTACACAGATGTCTGCACTCTACAAGGACAGGAAGACTTGCAGAGAGTGGAGTTTGACTTCTAACAATGAGAAGTGCCACCTTCAGAAATTCCTTCATAGTTTCAGTTAAATTGGTAGACATATCAGTTTGGCATTGCCTAAAATAGGCACTATGGGGGTTGAAAATGTCTTTGCCAGTATCCAAAAGCCAAGAGGGGATAAGTGCAGACCGTCCCTGGCAAAGCAGTATGGTCTGTCAACCATGTCCTCCCAAGCTGCCAAATATTGTACCCACCTAGACTGACACTAGAAGCTAGGCCAATTGCTAAAATCAATCATTTTCTGTTGATGACATGGAATCATCCTTGGAGAAGGTAGTATGCCGCTCAGTGCTAGGCACATGCCTGCCTGAGACACACAAATGGCAAACTCGATCATGTCTCACTTCACATAGTCAAGGGAAGTATGTCTCAGGTTCATTAACACCCACAATGACTATGACAGAGTCATACTGGTACCTGTGCTTCAATAACCTGATTTCCTGTGTGACTTGATGGATCCTAGCCCTGGAAAGGCAGCTAACCATGACTCTCCTCTAACTCAGATGGTGAGGGGGACATTGGTGTGGCTCACTATAGAATCATCAATGACCAGGAAATTTGACTGTGTGCTGGATCGCCTTAAGGGCTTAGCAGCGGATGCATTGGACACACTGTTACTATACTAGCTGTAGGTGGTAATTTAACAGAGTGTTTATATGATCGCTGAGGACCCTTTCTTTGATTGTACTATTCAGGAGGTCCTAGTGTTTTAGGAAGGTTACTTGTCGCAGCATAAGTAGTTTATGTGTAGGGTCTTTACCCTGTGCAGTAGGTGTGGTGCAAGTGTCACAGACAACCTCTATAGGATTAGTTTTGGTTGTATGAGAGAGTTTTGCCTCCAGCGTTAAAGTGTATTTACACCTCTCACATACACTATCTGTTTTATTAAGAATAAGTGGGTTATCAGTGTACATGAGGCAATTGCTACAATGCCTTAGAATACCCATCTCAACCAGACTGGCCACAGAGAGAGTCAGAAAGTGCATATCCATGGCCACTGATCTACTATGGAGGAGTGAGGAAACTTAAATATTGAACAAGTCAGTAAGACAAGCAACTTGATGAGCAATGCTCAGCTAACACTGGAACACATTAAATGGCTCTTCTACCTTCACAGTCTGCAGCTCAGGCTTGAGTCCTTTGTTGCAGGTACCTATGACTCAGGTTTTAGAATTTCCAATATTCCAATATGGAATGATTAACTTCTGTTTCTTGGTAGCTATTGATATAAATACCTGTAATTTTTGTACCTAGTCTGAAGAGACTTCCTGGGCACTTCAAGGACTGACTTCTCTTTACTGACAGTGGAAGACAGTTGAAAAGATGTGGTAGTCATGGGTGATGAAAGAGCCAACAGAAAAGTCTCAGAATCTGTGAGTTAAGAAATTTTAAGTTTCTTCTCTCTGCTAAATATGCATTTTTACATTTTCAGACTTTGTGGTTTCATATTATTTTTTTCTAGATTACTCCCTAATGATTTTAACCTTTTCTCAGTCAGAAAGAAAGCCAAAGTCATTTTCTTCTAATATTGCTATTTTGCTTACATATTCTACAGTGCTGACAGAATGAAACACTGGGTCAGTCCTAAAGTAAATGAATATTCTGAATGAAAGTCTTGCGCAGCCACTTTTCCACTACAATTACACTTATTAATGAACATAGTAACATCAAAATAAGTCTGGAGTATGATTCACTGAAATTTAAACACTGAAGAGAAGTATTAATTGTGCAGAAAAACATATCTGAGGTGAGCAGATGTTCATCTGTTAAACTTGCAATAAGAAGCAATGAGAGAGTGTACCAACTAACCATGTGAATATCCGCGTCAGTGGAAACTTCATTGGCCTTCACTATTGCTTACAGGAAAGATGAGAAGTCACTGTATTTTCAAAGGCTGACAAGAACAATCCGCACAGGAAGTAAGAGAAGCTTACTGTTTTGACTTATGTCATATAAACTGTTTAAGAAGATGATTTTCAAAGTCTTATTCTTTACTTGCGCATCCTGACTAGTACCAGATGCTACAGAAAATGCTAGTGTTGCAGTAAATTAGGCAATATATTCAGAGGTCCATTCCATTCTTGTGTCTGCTACACATGTAGTTTTAGATCTTCAACTTGACTGAGGAAACACAAAGTATAATAAAACACATTTAAACAAGTAGCAAATAGGACTCTCTAAAGCACAAGTCTGCTTTGAGATGATGAGATGGTAGAAAAGAATAAGAGAAGGCTATATGGGACCAGCCATGTGACCTATAGCTATAGATGTAGTGGTCTCCCTAGCAACATTGCTGGGCAAAGCATTCCTGTGAGATGCCATAATAAGAAGTTATGTACTTACCATAATGTTCCATGTTAGTTGTCTTCTTCTTGCCTTCTTTCTTGCTGGATGGGTTCGGAGCCGAACCTCGGCTCCGACTCGGCCGAATACTAAAGCTCGAGAGCTATTTTTACCGGCTCGTGGCTATCCAATGTCCCATAATGCTAGGCGAAATATACCCAGATCTCGTTTGATAGCTAACACTATGGACAGACCAGTCCCACCACTAGAAAAGATAAAACTGAGAGCTATGTAGAACTATAGACCCTACAGCCTGTTTGTCACCAGGGCTACCAAAGGGGAAGGAGAGCTCTAGCTGAAGGGATAATCCTGGTGACAAGGAAAAAACTCACCCAATACTCTAGGTCTTTCCAGGCTAGGGGGATGGAGGGTGGGACGCAAGAAAGAAGGTGAGAAGAAGACAACTAACATGGAACGTTATGGTAAGTACATAACTTCTTAATGTTAAGTTGTCAATCTCGCCTTCATTCTTGCTGGATGGGACAGCGTCCCTAGCACCTTAGTCCCGGGTGGCTCCATGGAACAGACTCTTGAGTACAGTGGAACCAAAATCAGCCCTATTTCTGGAGGCAATATCCAGTTTGTAATGAGAGATGAAGGTATGAGGAGAGGCCCATGTGGCCGCTGCACAAATAGAGTCCATAAGTAATCTCGCCTTGAAAGCGACTGAGGAAGCTAATGCTTTAGTTGAATGAGCTCTAGGCTTGGTAGGGAGCTCCTTATGCCTCAATTGATAGATTAAAGAGATAAGAGAGGTCAACCATCTTGACAGGGTCACTTTAGAAACCGGAAGGCCCTGCTTCCCTTCGGCATAAGACAAGAAGAGTTGGTCTGATTTTCTCATTGGCTTGGTTCTATCCAGATAGAAACGTAGTTGCCTATGGACATCCAAACAATGTAATTTTCTCTCAGCTCTATCAGTGTAATTTGGAAAGGAAACTGGGAGATCAATAGTCTGATTCAGATTTTTTTCTGAGAGTACCTTAGGTAAAAAGGATGGATTCGTCCTAAGAGCCACTCTACCTTTGTGAAAAACCAGATAAGGGGGATGCACAGAAAGTGCTTGTAGTTCCGAAACCCTTCTGGCTGAGGTAATAGCTACCAAGAAAAGTGTTTTCCATGAGAGCAGTTTTAACGAGCAGGAGGCAGCAGGCTCAAAAGGAGGTAAAATTAAAGATGACAGCACCAGATTTAGATCCCACGGTGGAGGAGGGTCTTTGACTGGGGGCCTAAGTAATAGGGTACCCTTCAGAAAAGCTTTGCAGAGCTTGTGGGACATAATACTAGACTCTGACAAGCCAACATGGAAATTTGCAATAGCCGCCAACTAGACTTTGATAGTGGCTGAAGAGGAACCTTTTTGAAAGAGTTCCGCTAGAAAATCTAGAACTGTTTGGACAGGGGCAGTAAAGGGATCAACTTGGTTCTTTTCTGCCCAAACAGAGAAACGTTTCCATTTACTTGCGTATGTCCTTCTGGTGTTAGACTTGTGAGAGGCAAGGATAATCTGACGTACTGACGGAGAGATTAAGGGAAGTCTGGCTAGGGTTGGAAGTGGAGCAACCAAGCTGTGAGGTTGAGAGATGACAGGGATTGGTGCAGCCTGCCCAATTGATGGGTCAGAAGGTCTGGCACAGGGTCCAGATGCCAGGGCTGCTGCAGTAGATGACGTTGTAGGAACGGAAACCAGACTTGTCGGGGCCAGTAAGTGGGAATGAGGATCATCCTGGATCTCAAGGCAGTTGCTTTCTGGACTAACAGAGTGATTAAGGGAAAGGGGGGGAAAGCATAAAGGAGACCCCTGGGCCAATCGTGGACTAGAGCGTCTCTGGGAGAGAGGCCCGGAAGAGGGAAGAGGGTGAAGAAGTCTTGACACTTGCTGTTTTGAGGGGTTGCGAAAAGGTCGCAGCAAGGCTGACCCCACTTTCTGAAGATTTGGTCCGCTACTAGTTGGTTGAGAGACCACTCGTAGGGCATGAGAATGTCCCTGCTCTGCCTGTCTGCTATGACATTGGACTTCCCGGGAATGTGTTTTGCTACCAGAAACCACTGAGAAGAGATTGCCCATTGCCAGAGTCTGAGCGCTTCCCGACAAAGAGGGTAGGACCTGGTTCCACCCTGTTTATTGATGTACCAGACTACAGACATATTGTCTGTCTGTATTGCAATCGTTCCAGTGGGAAGAAAGTTCTGGAGAGCCTGCAACGCCAACAGTACCGCTCTCATCTCCAGGAAATTGATGTGCAAGTGGCACTCGAAGGGTTGCCATGTGCCCTGGACTGTCCTGTCCTGAAAATGCCCCCCCCCCACCCGATCAGGAAGGCATCCGTTGTCACTGTGGCAACCGGAGGGGGGAGAACAACCGGTCTGCCTTGAAGCACCTGGGGTGAGTCCATCCACCACGATAGGTGTCGTTTGCAAGACTGAGTGATGAGAATCTTGTGTGACATGGGAAGCTGCTGAAGGGACCATTGGGAAAAAAGCATCCACTGTAGTATCCGCATATGAAAACAAGCTAGGGGGAGCAAGATGATTGTTGCAGCCATCAGACCAAGCGTTTTCAGTACAAACCTGGCTTGGACCCTGTCGTCTTGTAGCAGGACCTGAACATGACTGCGAATGTCGTATACTCTTTGCGTAGGAAGTTTTGCTGACAACTCTAACGTGTTTAAGATGGTGCCTATGAAGGTAATATGCTGACAAGGCGACAAGGCAGATTTTTCGAAATTTATAGACATGCTTAGCGCTTTGCAGGTTTGTACAGCGTAATCCCTGGCTTGAAGAAGCTGATGCCTGGTGGTGGCAGTAAGGAGCCAGTCATCCAAATATGGAAACACCTGGAATCCTCGACGTCCCAAGTGAGCCGCAACCACTGCCATGCATTTGGTAAACACCCTGGGGGCTGTGGTAAGGCCAAAGGGCAGGGCTCTGAATTGGTAATGACTGGCTCCCAGCCAGAAGCGGAGAAACCTCCTGTAGCGCCTGTTCATTTTGATATGGTAGTACGCATCCTGAAGGTCTATAGAGCACATCCAATTGTCCTGACCCAGAAAGGGAAGACTGGACTGTAGCGTGACCATCCGGAATTTCGTTCTTTGAACTGATTTGTTCAGTCTGCTGAGATCCAAAATAGGTCTCCAGTCCCCTGTCTTTTTTGGTACCAAAAAGAATTTGGAGTAGATTCCGGATCCTTGTTGGTCTGCCGAGACTGGTTGGATGGCACTTTTTAAAATCAGCTTTGAAATTTCTGGTGCTGCTTGGTCTCTCAGACCGGGTGGAATGTCTGGAAGAGGCTCTTTTGGTTGATGTGGGGTGTGGATAAATGGGATTTTGTAGCTCTCGGATATGATCGACTGTACCCATCGGTCCTGCATGAGGGAGAACCAGGCTTCTGGGTACAGTGAAAGTCTTCCCCCGACTGCCTCCGAAGGTGGACAGTCGGGCAGCCCCTCAGGGGTGCTGAAAGGGTTTGTCAGAGAAAGATTCTCTGCTACCCTGATTCTGAGGACCCCCCCCTGCCCCTAGGGTGGTGTCTGTTATTGTTCCCTCCTCTGCCTCTAGAGGGAAGCTCACCACGTGCGTCCGGCAGAACTCCCTGAGGTTTGCGGAACCACATTTTCCCGCCCTTTTGACCCTTAGGATACGGTCTAGAAGGGGTGGAAAAATGGACTCCCCCGGCAGACAGAGTCTTGCCTTCTTGTTCGCACCTGGTTAAGGCGTCCTTCACTTGAGGTCCAAAAAGAGCAGAACCATCAAAGGGGGTGTTAGTGAATGATGCCTTGAAGGGGTCAGCGAAATTGCAGAGCCGCATCCAGGCGTGTCTCCTTAGAGCAACTCCCATACCTGCGGCTCTACTCGCTCCATCGGCTGCATAAGAGATGAGCCGCATGGAAGAGTTGACGATAGAGTTCAGGGTCCCTAGCTGGGAGTTGATCTTTTCCTGAGACCCCACAGCTGTTGGGTCCTGCAATGTTTTACCCAGTTCCTTGAGAAGGTCCCTCTGAAGTCGGGTGAAATGGCATAAGTAATTCAGCGACCGCATAGCAAAGGTCGCTGAGGAAAATATCTGCTTGCCGTACCTATCCATGGTCCTGGAATCCATATTAGGAGGATGGACAGGTACTGAAGGGTCAGCCAACTCCTTCTTAGTGGCTGCCACCACCAGCATGGCATCCACGGGGACGCCCTTGGAAATAAACTGCTTATCTGTGGGAGCAGTAATAAATTTTGTGGGTCTCCGGGGAGTTAGTTCCATAGTATCTGGAGCCGTCCACTCCTTCCGAGCCACTACTTCCATAAGTGGGTCGAAAGGCAGGGACACCCAGGAGGTGGAAGGGCGAGAACCGAAGGCATCCAGGTACACCAACTCGTCCTCGGATGGGTTAAGGGCAGACCAGTTCCCCCTCTGTTTGAGGATCTCTAAGATGTCAGAGAAGGAGACATCCTCAGAGGGGGACCTTGGGGACCCTTCCGAATCATCCAGGTCGGTGTCCGATGTCACTGACTCAGGAGAGTCAACATGTTTCCTCTTACATGTCCTCTTCCAAGGGAGCTCCCCCGCAGGGTCAGGGGAGGCCTCGGAAGAGGAAGAAAGGCCCAATGGGGCAGCCTGGAGTGTCGGTTCTCCTCGCTTGGGGTCAGGAGGGTAGGCAGGGGCCGAAGCAGGCACCATGGAGGGAGGGGCCGAGGAGGCTGACCCTGGTGCCAGTATAGGAGCCAGCATGCTCCTCATCACCTCAAAGGTGCCCCTGTCAGGCAGGGAAGAAGGACCCAACTCCGAGGAGATGAGAACTCCCCCCGGCACCGACAGGGACGGCTCCGAGGCCGATGTCGGGGCCGAACTCACCTGCGCCGAAGTTCCGAGAGGGAGAGTGGGGTCAGACAAGGGTCCGATGCCACTCGCCCCCTCAGAGCCGACGAGGGAGTCTCGGCACCCGGATCCCTCGGAGGACGGAGCCAAGGATGGGATCGGAGCTGACGAAGGAACCGACAACAGGGGGATTGGTTCCGACGCCCACACAGTACTCACCTCGATGACCTCCGGCTCCGAACTCAGCAGGGTAGTTGGAGGAGGAACTTGAGCGGGTGTAGGGGTAGCCCCTGTCTGTTGAGAAGGGCTATGTAGCAACTGGGCCAGTGCCTGTGACTTTAAAAGCCGGCTGACTACCCTCTCGAGGTCATGGTCTGAAAGCCTGGAAGACCTAGAGGAATGAGATCTATGGCTCCGCTCCGACAAGAGTGGAGACTTCGGAGCCGATCTAACCGACTTGAGAGATGGAGACATAGAGCACTTTCTGCTCGGAGATGGCTCTGACACTAAAGTCGGAGCTGAATGAGGTCTAGATGTCTCGGTTCCAGCCGGAACCGACGAGGCAGCAAGAGCACCGCTCGGCACCAGCTCTGAACATGGAGCCGACGATTTGGCGGGCTTTGAAGGTTTCCCAGCCATAGTCTTAGCCGGGGAATCTTCAGGCTTTAACAAGCCTCTAAGTATAAGTTTGTTCCTGCACTCCTGCAGGACTCTCAGGCTAAAAGCTTGGCAGATGGAACAAGAGTCCTGCAGGTGCAGAGGGCCCAAACAATACACACAAGAAGTGTGACCATCTGTCAGAGACATCTTCTGACAGCACGAGTCACACTTCTTGAAACCCGATACCTTAGTATCCTTGGCCATACTGTACAACAACCACACACAATACACTACACTATAAACAATTTACTATAAAAAAGGGAACTACCACTAAGTAAAAGGACATAATTCCACACACACACACACAGAACAGCCAGGGGAAAACTGTACTACAAGGGGAGGGCCAGAGGCCCAACCACCTTAAGGGTGGAGAAAAAGGGAGATTAGCAACTAAAAGGGAGGAAAGACTAGTCACTAACTACACTGATACTAAAGGAACAAAAAGGGATGAAAAACTGACTAAAAACTACCTCAAAAGTTATTAATAAAAATATACGACCTGGAGCCAGTGAAAACGCAACCTCGTAGCTAAGCGGCAAATGAGATCTAGGTATATTTTGCCTAGCATTATGGGACATAGGATAGCCTCGAGCCGGTAAAAATAGCTCTCGAGCTTTAGTATTCGGCCGAGTCGGAGCCGAGGTTCGGCTCCGAACCCATCCAGCAAGAATGAAGGCGAGATTGACAACTTAACATCTGCCTTTCTCATCCCTGTACAAAATAATGTATACTTTTGTAAGAAGTCTTCTCTGGAACTATATGAAAATGAAAGATGGAAAAATATAGACAAATGGCATACAGAAAATGAAGGCCCATAGATAGCTAGAAGTATGCAACTAATAATGCAAATAAAAAAGGTGACCAGGTTCAAGGTGCATGGATAAATGACACACTGAGGGAGCCAAACTAATAAAATCCAGTAATTTATTGAAAGATTAAGTGCTTTCATCCTGCTATCATCAGGGCTTCATCAGAATAAAATAACACACTTAACATCCAGTTTATATACATTCAGTTAATGGGTGTGAATAGATAAGACAAGCAAAACCAATTTATATTAATTTTTTTTTAATAAAAGACAGTATGAGTTTTCATAGATATAAACCATAAACTAGTACTTTGTCCAGAAGAAAGCATACTATTGCCATGATGAATTGGATACATACGCAAATTAAATAGGTAAGAACTACATAATGATATGCAAAGTTTCCATAATAAATATTATAAAATGTTAAGTTGTTAAAAATTTCTAAAAATACTTAAATAAGTCAGATAAAACTTTGTACAAGTGATAAGAATAATTTGTGTTATCAACAATAGTTATGAGAAAAGTAATGAAATAATAAATAAGTAAATAAGTTTGACAAGCATACATGAAGCCAGTTAGAACAAGGGGTATATTTTACAGTTTGGCTGCTCTACCCTTTAAAACAGGTTTAATGGGCATGTACTCATTAAAACCAGGGTATGTGAATGCATTTACACTGCTACAACAGTTTCTTATACTACCACACATTCTCACAATCACCTTTCCTGGGGTCAATATCCACCCATTCTAAGATGCCAAATAAAAATTCATCATGGGAAGTTTTGAGCAGTGAGTGCTTTTAAACAGCATTATTCACATTCTTATTCTTAATACTGTATGTATGTTCATATATTAATTTTAAGTGTCCTTTCTGTCTTCCCACATAAAACCAGGAACATTTTTTGCAAATAGCTAAATAAATAATCCCTTTACTGGCACAATTTCCTTTTTTAAGAACTATGTTGCTCTGAGTTGCATTCTCTAAAACAATGTTCTCCCTTTCCAAGATATACTGACATTGCCCACAATTCCCACATTTTTTGTACCTGTACTTTCTTTCCTCCTTTGATAGACATTCTTTTCATATACATTCTTTAAATTATGATCTGTCTTAGACACAACTTTAGGGTCCATTCCTAAAATTTCTGCTACGTCAGGATTGTACCTTACCATACTCCAATTTCTGGAAATAATTTCCTTAGTTTTTGGTGCAAAATTCCACAACCATAGCTCTCTCAAAATTTTTGTCATCATTGCTGTGATTGAACTTGGGGCCAACAAACTCCATACCCAGCATTTCGTACCCCATCCTCTGAGTATATCCTGTGCAATGTCAGTTACTAAATCTTTCAGGTAACCTCTGTTGGTGAAAAAAGCCTGAAACAATATTAATTTCATTCATTTAATTCTCTTAATGGGAGGTCATTCTGGCAGCCTGAATGCACTGTCCTTTTACCTGACTTTTTTCTGACTAACAGGGTGGGCACTGGTGAAGGGCAGATACGAACTGCTGAATGTGGGCTTTCTGTACACCATCAACTTAAAAGTACCTTCAAAATTTTCAATTTTAGTATCAAGATAACTTGTAACACTTTTCTGATAGCTGTACTGAAGTAGTGTTACTCAAATAGTTAATGAAATCATCAATCTCATCATCAGGTCCATCCCAGGGAATCAAGTATCATCCAAGAATCTCAGGTATAACTTAATGGAAGACCAACATTTTTAATTAAAAACAAACATTTTCTCCCATCCCAAAATGACCAGGTTAGCATATATTGGAGCGCAGGCTGCACCCATAGCAACCCTCTTGTTCTGTCGAAAAGTTTCCCCTCATAGAATATAAAATTATTTTCCAAAACTACTCTAGTTAATTCAGACAACAGGTTTGTATTGTACCCCTTAAGTGGTTTAAAACTGAAAATACTTTCATAGAATACGTCTAAGCCTTTGTCTAATGATATAGAAGTGAAGAGGTCTACAATGTCAACCATTAAAAAAACAATGCCAGCTGTAACTATATCCAGCGCGAGTCTCCCCAAAAAGGCACATGAGTCCCTTAATATATGCATCTTCATATGTGTGATGAACTTAAGGGATTTAGCAATGTAAACAGTAATGGCATGGATTTTAGACCACCTAGCAGCAACTACTGGTCTAAATCATGGGTTCACAAATATTCTTGTGAATCTTTGGAATCCCAAAGATGGAGGGGACTCTAGGTTTGTCGACCTTCAAAAAAATCATAGGTTTTGAAAGATATTCTTTCTTCAATCACTAAATCTTCTAAAAATAAATCCATCCTATGATATGTGATGTTAATTTTTTTTTCTAGAACTAAGGGAGTAAGTGGTACTATCATGGTGAATGTGAAACATAATGGTAGAATAATCTATCACATGAAATAAAACTGTCCCCCCACCCTTGTCCGGTTTCATGATTCTAATATTAGAATTGTGGACTAAACCCTCCAAAGTCACCTTCTCCATATATGTCAAATTGTAAGACTAATGTGTGATCTTGTGCATAGGTAACTTGTACAAGTCCACCATCCAAGCTGATTGAAAAACCTTCAAAATAGGGTGAAGTTGGGGGGAAGAGTTAAAAAGACTTTTTTCTATAATTGATCTCCTTTTCCTCCTCACATGTTCTTTCACTACCATTATATGTAAGGGTCAAATTCAACTTTTTAATAAACACTTTAAGTTCTGTTAATGTATAACAAATATTAAATTTACCAGCTGGCACAAATTTCAGCTCTTTTTCAAAAAAAAAAAATGCTTGGGGGTAATAACAACACTACTATAATTATAAATATGGTAAACATTTAAAGTTATGTGTGACTGCATTTTCGTGTATACCACAATAGTTAAGTCTTTGCTTTTCTCTTCACTTTCCCTAGTGGATTCACCTTTCCTTTTGCAATTGTAAAATCCAAATTAGAATCAGTAGTTTCTCCTTGCCTATAAGGGCTTCTCAAGGGGGAAATCTACTACATCAATATTAGTGTATTTGTTCATTCTCTGTTTGCAAAACATCATTCCATTTTAAATTGTCACTATTTGTGTCATAAAGATTTTTTGTAGAGGAAGTAGAACCTTTATTTTTGTAAAAGCTCAGTGGGAAAACAACTTTGTCAGTATATATTGTTTAAAATCCCTAAGTAGCTTCTTTTGCTGACATTTGATAATGTCATCATATCTCAGGTCAACCTTAATAAAACATTTTCATATGTATTTATTCGATACTCAAATCATTTCTGATAAAATTTAGGTTGTCAGCTGCATGCAGTAACATATCAATTCTACACTTGTATTTAATAATAAACTGCTTAAGTTCAATGCCAAACTTATCAAATAAATTAGCAAAATCTTTCACCATATCATCATCGTAGTCAAAACCATCAGGAAATTTAAATACATGTAAGCTCTGAAGCACTAGCTGTCTTCTAATACATTCTTCAAAGTACATATTGTCTAGTTTTAAGCTTTTAATCTTAAATAACCTGTTCTCTAAAGTATAAATACCATCCTCTAAAGAATCCATGGGAATATTCATGCTTTTAGAACTCTTAAAACAGTTAAAAGAATTACAAAGTACATTCTTTCCCTCATATGAGTTTGTCCAATTTTTAAACTATGCTTTAAGTTTGTAAAATTGTATGCAAACTCAATAGAAGCTGAATTGCCTGAAGTAACACACTGAACAGTTGTTGAATTGAAAGTACCTTATTTAAAAATCTCACGTCCACGAACATCATTAAGGGAAGGAGTAACTCTCCTGGGTTTGAAAACAGAAGCACTTTGCTGGAAAACAGGTCACTGAGGGAAAACTTGCAAGCTGGAAGCCAACGCTTCTTGGCATTCACGTGAAGTACTAGGAAGCAAGTAAACAGGAAGCAATCCGATTCATTCATAACTCCGAAGAATATGAGTCCTTCCTATAAATAAGAACTAATTGGTTGACCACAAGGTAAGGAACTGTTGGACTGAGACAGCAGGTCAACCACTTGTGTAAGTTCACCCTTTAACTGCTGAACCCCAGTGTTCAGACTGAGCAAATCCACATGTACACTGTTCAGCTCTTTAGAGCTGAAGTTTCCCTGGTCGAGACAACCGCTTTCACTATGATCCAGAACCTGACTCCCCTCAAATTAAACTGTGCACGAATGTGTGAGATTACTAAATACACCAGCTCTTATTGCATCGTTTAGTTGCTGTCAAGCTTGTAAATATATGACAATGAAGGACATTTTTCTAAGATCATGTGTAAAAAAATAGAATGCAAAAGTAATAAATGAAGACATAAAGGCAGTTGTAAGTAGACAATTGTGATATCACTAAATAAATCAGCTAATTGCGTATATTCCAGTTGCACAATTATGCAAGCAAAACAGAAAAAAAGAAAATTATATTAACTGCATTTAACCCTTTCTGTAGGTCAAAGTGAATGGGCTTTTTTATTCAAACAAATCATACTAAGTTGAAAATGATGTAGGTTTAGAGGTAAAGAATACAGGGTCATACGACCTGTGATAAATGAAAGGGATTGCCTAAATAGGACTGTGATTAATATCAATCCTAAAGACGGTGCTTTTCCTTTTCTTTGCTTTGCTTTATTGTTTTCCCCTCTGTACCCCTCTGTATTTGTTGACAATCCTTTTGTCTTACAACTTCCAGCTTATATAATTCGAACACCTCATCCTACCTGAATGACAGGAATCATAGGCTATCACAGCTGTGACTCATAATCAGAATATGTGACTCATGTGGGAATTAAGCATCCTTAAGCCATATTTATTGTATGCAACAAGGATAATGTCTGATGTACACTGATTCTAACCTTGATATCACACATGCTCTCAAATTTATTACACCAGGCATTTGTCCTAACTTCCCCAATTATACATTTACTTTATTCTACTAATGTTCAGCCTATCTTAAGATGCCCACTTCACAGGAAGCAGAAATAGTCATGTAGCATTTGATTCTTTTATTTTTTTTTCTCCTGTGAAACTTGCCAGAGTAGACACTTCTCATAACAACACTGTCATAGTTATAGGTGAGGTTTAGTGCCTTAAACAGACATTCTCTTGGACTGGGTCTATATTAGCATGTCGACAGGGCTGTTCATCGAATGCCCTTACGTCAACACATATAAAACAAAATGCCAAAATCTCTAACGGCCACAATAGTGATTTTTTACCAGAAAAAAATCACTGGGCCGTTGTCGGGAATTTGCCATTTCCTGCACTGTAGTGCAATCTCTGAGTTGGTATATTTAAATGGGGGGGTGGGGAGGCACAGCCCCCCACAACAGGGGGTGTGTTGGGGGCGAAGCCTCTCACTTTATTTTGTCTGTTGGTTTGGTTTGTTTGCTGTTGGCTCAGAGATTTTTTTCCCCTGGGGAAAAAAAAATCACTATTGTGGCCGTTTGAGATTTTGGGATTTCATTTTATATGTGTCAACATAAGGGTGTTCGAGGAACAGCCCTGTCAACATGCTAATATAGACCCTCTCGAACCACCATATGGCCAGTAATTATCAACTAGTAAGTAATGACAGCAAAGAAAGAAAAAATAGACAAGTAATTTTAAGCTTTGTTAAACAACCAACAATGATGTAAAGGCAAAAAAAGAAAGAAATTTACAAAACACAGCATAGTGGCCAGGCTGCTGCTAGATGAAATTCAGGACTAAAAATCAGGAGAAAAAAATGTGCAGGAGGAAAACTAGGACAAAATAGTGGAAGAAAAGAAATGGCTTAAATATGATGCCCTGCAATTAATTAATGAAGCAGTGACACAATGTGCCACAGTTACATTAGTATTCATATGTGTGAATAAACATTTTAAGATTTATAAACCTAAGCATTCTGTACTACACTGTTGCACTTAGTTAATTCATTTTTTTTCCAGACAGTACACATTTCTCTGACCACTGTTTTGCAAGCACTCATTCACTCATTAAACAATTTTGTGCATGTTTCTGTCCTCGTTTCAGAAGCATAACAATACTGAAGATAAACATGAGAAAAAAAACTCACCAGAAATAAATATGATTTGTAAAGTTACACAATGTAGTACCAAACAGTAATCCACCAATAACCACCTTACTCAATGAAACAAGCTGAAGACTGTATCCACTAACACTGACAGCTGTAAATCTAAAACTTCATCGCCAGTGTATGTGTGTGTGTCTGTGCGCACACCCATGTGTGCATGTGTGTGTGTGTGTGTGTGTGTGTGTGTGTGTGTGTGTGTGTGTGTGTGTGTGTGTGTAGCGGGGCTGGTGCTGTCTTGCACTTAGATGCTGGAGGATTCACTCTCTGTGTCACTGCTTCTTAATTGTGGCAACTCCAAGTCTGCTATAAGTCGAAGAAATATATATTTTTTTCTTAGCAAAACCATACTTTCACTGTCATTTGTTCGTTTGCCCTTTGGCAAAATCATATTTCAATCTGCTGTTTTAAAAGACTACAGACTGCTAAAGAGCTTTATTTTGCAGTTCTGTTTGATTCCCTCAGTCTCTACTTGCCTGAATAAGTCACTTAACCAGACCGTGCTCTCAGGTTACCGCAAAACAGGCATTTATGCCTAATGAATTTATTCAGTTATCAAATGAATAAAAATAAAAGTAAATAAATTAATAAATATCTGAATTAGTTGTCAATGCATTGCTGTTTGACGTGCAGTCATTGTTAAATGTTTAATTAATTTGTGCTGAATAAGACCAACAGGTTATGTAAATGAAGAGATAAACATTAAGTCAGAATATCATTTTAAAGCAGGACTGCATTTCCTAGGATAATATACAATACTGCTATTGCCATGGCATTCTTTACTAAGCAATACAGTTAAGATCAAAGACCAAAAGATCGACTTAAGGCCTACCAACTGTGTCGACCCTCAGAACTGTAAACAGAAAGTCCGTTCTCTCCCTCAGAAGTTGTGCCTGAAGTCTTCTTGCAACATCTCTTCCCCTCAGTGCTCTGTATGGGTTACCACTTTGGAAGTCTAATATTATTTTTGTACTGTGTAGGGTAGAAAAGCACAAAAAGAATTATTTTGCTAATGGGCATATATTCAATAAATAGAAGAATCATTTCATTTACTACAGGATGAGTGGTCTTCCTAGTGAAAAAAAAAACAGGAAATGCCTTCTGTAAGCATAAGTGCTGATTTACTATGATATCCTTAAGGAAAGCTTTACTGCATAAGTTTTATAATGACTCCATCATGTAATGTCAAAATGATCATACCTAAAGCAAAGGTTTATCCTTTTATTAAAGTAAATGGGCAAATTACTTAGGTTAAATGCCAGGGTTAGAACACCTCTTTTGTCAAACATTTTTATTGTTAAATCAAATTTACGCTGGGAAATAAGGAGGAAGAGAAAACTTAGGAGAGAGAGAATGCACTGTGTCCACTCATTTCACAAAACTCTCTGTGTCATAGTACAATAAACAACAATTCTAAACAAACAGACCATGTATTCTGTTCAGAAAAAAATCTTCATATAATGAACCCAAACGTGCACGCGCACACACACATTAGATCAGGCTTTTGCTCTTTACTGAGTATGTCAAAATCACCTTGTCTGACATATTAATTACTTCGGTACTTTCTTCACTTGAACATCTCTCTCTCCGTATTCTGTTCCACACCCCCTGAATTATGCAACACCACCACAGAACCACTAAGTCTCTCTTTATCCTCCTCCCCCATTTAGAATTCACTTTTGTCTATTGTTTAGTTGATGTTTCAGCAAGTTCTTAACTTCTTATCCCTTTAGTGAGAACATCCTAAGCCTCATTCCTTGGAAAGTTCAATTTCTTTTCCTTATAGCTTTGTAATGGCTCTGTTATTGGCTACTACCATAGTCATAAAGAATTTTATATTCCTTGAAAAACATAATTACATTTTAGAAGAAAGCGTAATACAAAAATAGCTGACCCATGCAACCATACTAAATTATCCAAATAGAATAATGTGCCAGACATATTTTAGCATAGGAGACAAGCCATTTAAACTCATAACACATCAATCTGGACAGAAACATATTTCATTTAATCAAGATTTCTTTACTTACAGACTTTGGCAAACATCACTGAACAATTTACAGAAAATGTTAACATTTACAGCCAATAATACATAAGTAATAATAATGTCCAAGATGTTTCTATATCTTAAACATCTTAAACTTGTTAAGCTTTAATGCTTTTTGGAAGTTTTTAAACAAATTCCTGTAACCTGCATTAGCAGGTATATATGTAATATTTTGTTACAGTCTGGCATTCAACTCAGAGCATTAATGCTATGAGCCATTAATAAACTGCATCCTGTGGTACAAGGTATGATTTCTTTAGCCTTCATTTGCTTACTGTATGACCTTGAACAAGCTGCTTAACTAAACAGTGCTCTCAGGCAGTTGGGAAACTGGGCTAGACTCCTCAATGGTCTCCTGGATTGCATGCCTAGTATCTACCTATGAATCCAAACATAATTCATTTGGTCAGACTTTTCAAGTCTGGTAGCTGGTATAGGAGATTAAAGCTGTGACCTGTTAATGAGCTACTTCCTATAGTACAGGGTTTGAGTCCCTCAGCCTTCATTTGCCTACTTTGTGACCTTAAACAAGTCACTTAACCAGGCAGTGCTTTGGGGCAACTGCAAATTTGGGCTAGGCTCATTAATGGTCTCCTGGACTGCATGCCTGGTAACTGCCTATGAAACTAAGGTGTTAAGACCAGCATTAAATGTTTATGCTCAGAAAGAAGAGTTCTTCTAATCTAAATGTTCATAAAATGAATTGATGCCAGTAAGTTTCTAAGGAGTATACCACATACTTACTAGTCATAACTTTATCATTTATAAAATTCTTAAACGACCCAACATATCTGCAGTCTTAAGATGCATGCTTTATGTCTGCATCCTGCTGCAGAATGTTTTCTGCATTTAGCAAAATAATATGTAGCTACTTTGTATGTGGTAATATAGATACTATATAATGATGCACTGCAAACAGAGGAGTTTATCAACATTTTTCTATTACTTCTGCTGTCATTGTTCAATTTGGGAAATATAATCTTTGAGTGTAAATCTGAAGCTGGACTGGGATCTTGCACAGAAGCAATAAAGGTTTCAAGTATCAGACACTTACTAGATATACAGTTCAATAAACCATTAAGAACGTCTATTTGAATTTCCCACATGCTCCACAGCACTGCCTTATTTCTCAACTTAAAGAAGTTCACATGTGACTTATCCTTGGGTAGACCTTCCACAGGAACATGCTTCAACCAATGAATCACCATTTCCACCTTTTCACCTACCAGACTTTGGACCATAGCATTAACCTTCTTCATGAAAGACAGCATATCTGACTAGTCACGCATTAACATTCAATGCTGTGCAGTCATTCCAAACTGTATACCACCTGGCAATCAAAATACCTTTTATAATTCAAAAACTCCTTAAATGTCGATCCATATTATCAGTGAAGTGCTAAAGCAGAGGCAGGAATGACAAGGTAAATAACTAGTATTATCTTCGTTTTCCTCCAGCTTACCTTTAAGCCAGTTACCAAAACAGCCCTTCTGCAATATAAATATAGGTACTTATCAGATCCTTTGCATTTTTGGCTGGTTATCTGTGTGACTGCAACCCATCCTGATCAGGGCAGGACAGCCTCAGTTTTAAACTGTATATCCTGTATCCACAATGAGTGGGACATTAAATGTTCTGGGTTTGAGGCATTTTCTGTAATCTTTGTCTCGGTCTGTGGGGCTGTAGGCAGTCACAGAAACTTGGTACTGGAAGAATCATTTACATATCTCAGCATTATGGCTGCTTACATTTAGAGACTGTCACTAGTATAACATTTTCAGGTTTTTTTTTCCATCCTTACACTCACCCCCCCCCCCAACACACACATACACTGTTGGATTTATTCATGAGTGCTTCCATTCAAAGCTTCTATTTGTAACATTCAGTTATAACTGTAGCATAAATTCAAGCACACACTTAAGCCATTAAGTGATAATTCGAACATCTACTGTTATGGTTAAGATCAACTTACACAGCTGTACTATGTTCATCCTATTGATTACTGCAGCAACAGCATTAGCTATATGTGTAGATTACCACTGCTAACTATATTTGGGAGGCAGAAGGAAAAGAGTCCAGGACCCCATGGAGAATGGTCCTAGCAAAGCTTGATGTGGACCTAGAGAAGGAATCAAGCTTACAGTGCTTTGTAAAAGTAGGTGCAGAGGACCAAGTAGCAGGTTCCTAACCCAGAGACTTCTCCATGCCCTGGAACAAACTTCCCATTCACATCAAGCAGAGCACTTCACTGGCTCTCTTTAAGAGAAATCTTGATGAGTGGATGAGCAATAGGAAGTTCACCCCGCGGCTCACTTCAGTAGCCTTGCTTGACAGGGGCACTGGGAACTAACTTTGGGCGGTATGATACCAGAGAATCTTCTTGGGCTAGGCTTATATAGGCTCTAGGGCTGTTAGCCTAGTACACACCTATGAACCTATTTCTAGAATCCAACCCTTTATAAAAAGCCATAGATGAAACTAAGATCCTTGTAGAGTGGGCCTTGACCCTGGCTGGAATAGACTTGTTATGGTTAATATAACTAAAGGTAATAGAATTAGACAACCATTTGGAAATAGTCTGTTTTGACACAGGTTGTCCCTTCTCCTAACAGTCAAAGGAAATAAACAATTGATCCAAAGACCTGAAAGATTTAGTTCTGTCAAGATAGAACCCGAGTTGTCTGTGGACATACATCCAAGATATGAAGTATCCTTGCTCACTCATTTTTAGGTTCAGTAAACAAAATGGGGAGATGGACATTTTGGCTTAACGTAAACTTGGATACCACTTTAGGCATGAAAAAATTAGTTCTCAAAGAAACCTGTCCCTATGGAAAATTAGATAGGGTTGACTTACCATAAGAGCTTGCAAATGAGATACCCTTCTTGCCAGGTCAGAGTAATCAGTAAAACTGTTTTCCATGTTAAGAACTTCAAGTCAGCCATATTAGCTGGTTTAAATGGATCAAGTGTTAGGGCCTCAAACACAAAATTAAGATCCTAAGATCTCTTATGCAAAACCCCTTTCCAGAGCATTTTGACATGACACTTTCTTGAAAGAGGAGGATCGATGGGCAGACATGCTGAAATGGCCAATAAATTAACTTTGAAAGAGGAATAAGGAAGGTCATAGGATAGTAACATGCACAAATATTGCACAGTCGGAGAACTACCCCTGAACAGGTGCCGGTTATATTGTTGGCACCAACTAGAAAACTTTTTCCATTTCCTAATACACAATTTTCTAGTAGCACGCCTTCTTGTCTCCATTAGTACTGGCTGCACATAGTAAACAGGTGCCTAAAAGGAATTAAGGCCAATCATCCAGGCAGTCAACTGAAAATGACTGATGTTAGTGTGAATCATACACATCTGCTCTTGTGTGAATAGATCAAGTCTGTAAAGAAGTTTGTGGTAATTGCTCCTGGCCATTTCCAAAAGAAGGGAAAAACATGGTTACCTGGGCTGGGTTAGTAGTGTGTCACCACAATGATCCTGGAGGATTCCTTCTGAATCTTCAAAAGTACCCAGGACATTAATGGAAAATTAGAAAAGCATACAGGAACAATCTTGTCCAAAGAAAAGAAAAGAAAAGAAAAGGCATCTATCTACCAGGCCTTCTTGAAAGGAGTCCTGAAACAGAATATTGCTAGTAGATTGTTCAAGGAAGAGGCAAAGAGGTCTACATGAGGTACACCCAGATGGATCAAATCTTGAAGATCCCCTGATCTTGTTCCCATTCATAAGGGTCTGGCCTGGTCCTGCTCAGCTTATCTGCTATAGAATTTTGTTCTGACAGAATATAGGATGACTGTAGAGTGAAACTGTACTGTAAAGCTATATCCCAACTTAACAAGACTAGTCTGCAAAGGGGGTATGAACATGTTCCCCTTTGCTTGCTGATTTACCACATGACTGTGGTATTGTCTGAAACCACTTGAAGAGGTCATGGGAACCAAAGATATTTCAGAGAGTAGAGTGTCTTGATCACAGCAAGGATCGCCTTAATACGTATATGCTTGTGTCTGTCCTTGGTGTCTAACACCCACAGAAAATGTATCCCTTCAGTAACTGCTTCCCAAGCAAAAGTCCAAAGTGTCTGTGGTGACGTATTGCTTTGCAGCAGGCAGGAAGAGGGGAGGGGGAGACCTGGATTCAATGATATCAATTGTCTCCACCAAAAGACCTCTTTTCTAACAAACCTCGGCACATAGATTTGAGAAGACAGAGGGTGTTAATGCTGGCACAAAAGAGATTTCAAATACCACTGTATCTTTCTCTTGTAGAGTCTTGCTAGGATTGTCATGAAATCATAGATGCCATGAGACCCAAAATCCTGAGATATTCCCTCACAATTACCAAATTCAGAATGGAAAACATTAGAGACAGATTTAAATTAAGATTTAAATTAAGATCTATTTTTTCCTGTGGCAGAAAAGCTTTTTTTAACTGTGGCGTCTAGTTGACATCCCAGGAACAAAATCCACTGAGGGAGTCAAGAAAGAATTTTGAATATTCTCTTGGAATTCCAGCTTGTCTAAGAGATCTCCCACCCAGGAGAGAGATTCCCAATGCTTTGAAAAAGTCTCTGCAAAGATAAGCAAGTCGTTTAAATAAGGAAATGTGGATACCCTGTAGTGTGCATGAGCTATAACCTTAGCTAGAGACTTTGTGAACACACTTGATCCAGTGGAAAAAAAAGAGTCTGATCTGGGTGAAGCAGAATGACCCCCCCCCCCCCTGAAAAGAAGGAATGTCCTCCCATTGCCATCTGTAACCTTGATGAATGATTTTCATAACCCATTTCTCTGAAACAATCTGTTGCCAAACAGAAAAACAGAGATTCTGATTTTCTGGAAGAGAAAGGGGGCATGGTGGAAGAAGGTTGCAAGTTTCTTGGTGTTGGGGAGTTCCAGATTTATCTTTGGAACCCCCTTGCCATTTCGTCTTAAATGTCTGTTTATCAAAATTTTATTGACACTATTTAATCTCTTTTTGACAAAACTGGATGAGGAAAATGAAAATCCTCTGGTCACTTTGGAAAAAGAGGCCTTAAACATCTTAGAGATTTTCTTTATCAGCTTGTCCCTTTCATCACACTTTTTTGATCATCTCTGCAGCAGAGTGGCTAAACACTAAATCTCTAATGAATGCAGAATTCAGAATCTCATTTCTGACATCATCTGGGTGGTTCTGAGAATGCAGCCATGCAACTCTCCTTAAAACAGTACCAGTGGCTACAGCCCTGGAAGAAGTATCAACTGCAAACAATGAGTACTGACCTGTGCAATAGAAGAAACTAAGTTATTTAACATTTTTCCTCACAAAAAGAAACTGCAAATAAACATTCCTAACACATTCACAGTTTGTCAGAACAAATTTTAACAAAGTCCGACAATTCAACATTTTGAAATCAAAGTTGCAGAAGTATACACTCTTTTGTCATACCTATCAATAATTTTCCAGTCTTAGCAGAACGAGTAGGACTGGAATTATCTAAGTGCTTAGCAGCAGTGGGAACACCTAAAAAAACTATAGCTGCTGGGTGAGGTTTGGGAATTGTGTACAACATTTAAAAGACTGAAGAATATTATACATCCTATCTGCATTTCAGGGGCAGGTGGATGACTATCAGGAAAATTGCAGGTTTAAAGCACACAGAAAAGGAGGAATAGGTGTGGGCTCTAGAAAATCCTTCTGTAACTTACTCATAGTATATCCTGAGGGAGTGAGAAACCTCAGTGCTTTCCCACTGAAAACACTGGCACATTCTAGCTACAGTCACAGAAAAAGTGAAATTTCCACAAGGAGAATCAGACAGTGAGCTTTCCTCTGAGCCTGAATCAGAAATCTGAGGGTAAAAAACTATATCTGGAGCATTTCTCCCTGGGCCTCCGCTGAAAACAGGCTCTGTGGAACCTAGTCGGACTTTCCCAGTCAACAAATGTTAAATAAAAAAATAAAAAATAAATATCCATCTCTGCCATCTTCCTGTTCAGATTCAGAATCTTGAATCTCTTCTAGAAAAGAGGAATCTCTCCTTCTTTTACTAGAAACTACTCTACAAGAATGAGCAATAGCCTCAGTTTAACCCTGAGCCAGACCCAGTAAACTACTACTCCTTTCCAAAGGAATTTGAGGAGAAATAGATACATACTTGGTTTTCTGTTTCTTTTTGGTAGGAAAAATGGGGCCAACCGTGTTATTAATAGCAGCAGCTGCTTCCCCAAGGATGGGCACAGCATTCTGACATAACAGGCAAACTTTCCATGTTCCCTCTCCCAGGAGCAACAAGAGTGGCTCTCCCTTGCCCACAGAAGAGGATCCCAACAGCCGCAGAGGACATGGCTAATCCCTGGTCCATAGTGGCTGTAGGTGGTACTCCAGTGGAATCCGAGGTAAAAGATAAGTGATCTGAGGTACAACAAATGGCCACAGCAGAGTCACCCACCTGCAGCTGAGGCAAGTTGCTAGCCTGCTGTGGTGACAAAGGCTGTTTGCTTAACTTTTTCTTTTTGTGGCAGGAAGAAGGACCGACCATGAGACCAGTATTCTGTTCCATGGTCAAGCCAAAAATGGTGTATTTTTCCCAGGGAAGACAAGTAGCAATTGCCAGTAAAATTACCAGTCCATAAAAGTGACGTTTTACAGAAAAGGCAGAAAGGGCACTTTACAATACTAAGTCATCTCCACAAAGGAAAAATATGCATGATTCCTCCACAGAAAATGCATTTTCAGTTAGTTTACACTACTTTTAAATTGACAGAAAAAAAATGAGTGCTCCATTTAAAAGTACGTTACATGATCAAGAGAGTTTGTTAAAATGCCTAGCATGGAAGAGTAAAGGAATAAAACAACAATAAAATTAGGAAAATGGAAGATTTTTTTCCCCATGATGCAGTGGTGCAACTCTCCAGATCTTGTTACCTGCTAAATTACTAATGAGTAATATAAATATATATAAGGCCCCATTATCAAGGAGAAACAAACTGAGTCAAGGAGCTCACGTAAAGAGGAAAGATCACCACCAGGTCCTCTAGGGGTCCTTGGATGGGGGAAGGAGGGAGGGGTCATAAGAATGAATGGCGAGATGGACAACAAACATGGAACATTATGGTGTTGTCCCATCTAGCCTTCATTCCTACTTGGATGGGACAGCGTCCCTAGCACCGTTTCCCTGGGTGGATCACGAGAGTACACCTTTGAGCACAGTGGAACCAAAAGAGGCCCTGTCCCTGGAGGCCAAATCCACTTTGTAATGAGTGATAAACATATGAGGATTGGCCCATGTAACTGCAGCACAAATACTGTCCATAGACATTCTGGCCTGAAAAGCAGATGATGTAGCTAATGCTCTAGTTGAATGACCCCTTATTCTGAATGGCAGTTCTCTATTATTGGAGGCATAGACAAAGGTGATACAATTTGAGAGCCAATTTGAAAGGGTGACTTTAGAAACTGACATACCCTTTTTTGCCTATGAGAGAAGATGAATATTTGGTCAGATTTCCTGAAATCTTTAGCCCTATACAAATAGAATTTGAGCTGTCTATGCACGTCCAACTGATGGAGTTTATACTCTGCCTTGTTGCTATGGTTGGGGAAAAACACCAGGAGCTCAATGGATTGATTGATATTGGATTGAGAGCAAACCTTAGTTACAAAGGATGGATCAGTTCGTAACGATACCCTGTCCTTGTGAAAGATCAGATACAGAGGTCTGATAGACAGTGCTTGCAACTCTGACAATCTTCTGGCAGATGTTATGGCTACTAGAAAAATGGTCTTCCAGGAAAGAAATTTGAGGTCACAAGATGAAGAAGGCTCGAACAGTGGCAATGTAAGTTGAAATAGGACAAAATTTAAATACCAAGGAGGAAGTGGTTCCTTAAATTGAGGTCTCAGTAAGAAAGTGCCTTTTAAAAATGCTTTACACAACCTGTGCGACATTAAATTAGGAGAATGGTCACCAATGTGGAAATTCGAAATTGCAGCCAGCGGGACTCTAATAGTTGCTGCAGCTAAGCCTTTCTGGAAGAGTTCTGACAGGAATTCTAGAATGGAGTGAACAGGCGCAGAAAAAGGGTCAGTGTTTCTATTTTGTGCCCAGTGACAAAATCTTTTCCACTTTATAGTATATAGTCTTCTAGTAGAAACTTTACGAGAGGACATCAGTATGTGTTTGACTGCTGGAGTAAAGTTTTGAAGCCTGACTAAATTAGGAAGTGGAGCAGCCATGCTGTCAAGTTGAGAGTTTGGAGAGAAGGATGAAATGCACCTGACATATGCGTCAGCAGGTCTGGAACTGGGTCCAGAGTCCATGGCTTCTCCTAAAGATGAGGCCAGAGGAAGGGGAACCAAATCTGTCTAGGCAAATATGGGGCAATGAGAATCATCCTGCTTCCCAAGGATTTTGCTTTCTGGATGACTTTGGGTATGAGGGGAAATGGGGGAAAGGCACAAAGAAGTCCCGAGGGCCAATCGTGTACAAGTGCATTTCTCAGTGTCTCCTCTGGCAGGGGAATTAGGGCAAAGTAGCTGCTGCACTTGGCATTCATGGGAGTGGCGAAAAGATCGCAGCAAGGCTGACCCTATTTCCGGAAAATACTTCCGTTATGTTCTGGTTCAGAGACCACTCTTGAGGCATTAATACTGCCCTGCTGAGCTTGTCGGCTATCATGTTGGATTTCCCCGGGATGTGCATTGCTACTAGAAAGCATTGGGAAGAAACTGCCCATTGCCAAACTCTCAGAGCCTCGCGACAAAGTGGGTATGATTTGGTTCCTCCTTGTTTGTTTATGTACCAAACCACCGACATATTGTCTGACTGTATAGCAATCGTCCCCAGTGGAAGAGAGTCACGAAGTGCTTGCAACACCAGAAGAACTGCTCTCATCTCTAGAACATTGATATGCAAGTGGGCCTCATGTTCTTGCCATATACCTTGAACCGTCCTTCCCAGATAATGTCCCAACACCCTATCTGGGAAGCATCCCTGGTCACTGTAGCAACAGGTTGTCGTGGAATAAAGGGTCTCCTGATAGTCACATGGTTGGACTGGATCCACCACCATTGGTCCGTTTTGCATGACTCCATTATTCTGATCAGGTGGGACATCAGAAGTTCTTGAAGTGACCATTGGGAGAACAGGAGCCATTGAAGGATTCTCATATGCATCCTGGCGAGAGGAATTAGTGTTATGGTTGAAACCATTGTCTCTAGGAGTTTCAGAATTACTTTTGCCTTTACTTTGTCTTTGGGAAGAAGGTGAAGTATTTGCTGCCTGAGGGCTGAAATTCTGTCGGCTGGAAGACGTGCCATCATGGAAACAGTGTCTAGGTTTGCACCTATGAAGGTAATATGTTGACAGAGCAACAAGACAGATTTTGTAAGTTGACTGTTATGCCTAACTGAGCACAGATTTCCAATATCACATCCCTGGCTTGTTGGAGTAGATGCTTGGTGGTGGCAGTTAGGAGCCAGTCGTCCAGATGCAGAAACACTTGGGATCCAAGACATTTCAAGTGAGCCATTAGTACTGCCATGCATTTGGTGAACACTCTGGGGGCTGTAGTGAGACCAAAGGGCACAGCTTGGAACTGACAATGACTGGCTCCCAGCTGGAAGCGTAAGTGACTCTTTGATGGTCTGTCCATTTTTATGTGGTAGTATGTATCTTGGAGGTCTATTGAGCACATCCAATCATCTTTCCATAAGAAGGGAAGTATTGACTGCAGTGTCATGATTCGGAACTTTGACTTTTTGACAGATTTGTTTAACTTGCTGAGATCCAATATGGGTCGCCAGTCCCCTGTTCTTTTTGGCACCAAAAAGAATCTTGAGTAAGTTCTGAATCCTGTTGGGTCTGCAGGGACTTCTTGGATGTCTCTTTTGTCCAGCAACTTTTGGATTTCTACAGTTGCTTGCTCCCTTAAATTGGGTGGAACATCCGGGATTGTTCTGATTTGTGGGACAGGGTGGCAAAAGGGAATGGAGTATCCTCCGAATATTATGCCTTGTACCCACTTGTCTCTTGTGATACTTTGCCAGGCTTCTGGGTACAAAGACAAACATCCCCTGACTGCCTCCAGAGTAGAGCAGGTGAGCCTCCTTTCAGGAGTGCTGATAGGAACGTCCGCGAAAGGAATCACGGTCACCCTGGTTTTGCGGACCCCCTCAGCCTCTAGGACGAAGTCTACCATTGTTACCATCTCCTCCTCTGCCCCTGGGGAAGGATTCACCTTGGGCGTCTTGGAAAGCTCCCTGGAATCTTTTAAACCACATTTTTCCACTCTTCTGACCTTTTGGGTAAGGTCTTGAAGGTACAGAAAAACGTACTCCAATGGCAGACAGAATTTTCCCTTCCTGCTTGCATCTGGTGAGTGTGTCTTTTACTTTGAGTCCAAAAAGTGAGGAACCATCAAAGGGGGCATTAGTTCATAGGTTCATAGGTTCATACTAGGCTATCTGCCCTAGGGCATTTATAAGCCTAGCCAGAGTGTGTATGGCTTTCGCCACCCATTTTAAATTAATTTTGCTATGCCCTTTTTCGAGGTTAGTATACTGCGCTTCTGTCTAACAGTGACACAGAAGTGATACCCGGGGTAAACCTACTATCTCCCATCCACTCATCAAGATTCCTCTTGAAGAGAGTCAATGAGGGACTCTGCCTAACCTGGACTGGGATTTTATTCCAGAGTGAAGGGAGCCTCTGGGTTATGAATCTGTCCCTCCAGCATGTCCTATTTATTTCAGTGCTGAGGTTTAAGTCCCTTGAGCGCGTAGCTCGATGGGATTTGGATTTTCTGAGGTGCAGCATGTCCATTAATTCCGGGTTGGACATGGCTTTATAAGTCAGGCACAGATCGCCTCTGAGCAGGCGGTATGCCACTGAGTAAAGCTGGAGTTTCTTTAACCGGGCAGCATACGGCATCTGTTTGAGCCCCTTGATCCTCTTGGTGAGGTACTTTTGGGGTCTTTCCAGTTGCTGCAGGTGTCTGGTAAGATACATCCCAAAAGGGGCATTGTACTCAATTATGGGCCTGATGAGGGATGAGTAAAGAGGCACGATGACCTCCCCTGATCTAGATGTGAATCCCTTCATGATTAGGTGGGCTATATAAAATGTTTTTCTAACCACTTTGGCCACGTAGTTGCCAAATGAGAGATTGCTATCAACTTGGGTCCCCAGGTCCCTAATTACTTCTTCTGTACTTAATGGATTACCACCTATGTGGTAATTTGTGGGCACTTTGTTTTGCCAAAGGGGATGACTATACACTTTTGGCGTTTAGCTTGAGGCCATGGCTCTGGCACCAGTTGTCTGTTTCTATGAGGCCCTTTTGGAGGATGCTTGTGTCAGCTGGAGAGTCTATTATGGTGCCCAGTTTGCAGTCATCTGCGAACTTGGTCAGCCACAGTCCTTCCATGTTGGCCTGTACCTCCGAGAAATATATACCGAACAAGAGAGGTCCCAAGACTGAGCCTTGTGGGACGCCACTTGTAACTGGTTTGGAGTCTGACATGGCTCCAGCTATTCTAACCATGTGGGTTCTGTCCTTGAGCCAGTTTGCAACCCATCTAGTGACATAGGGGTTTATATTTAAGCTGGTGAGCTTATCTATAATGCCCGAGTGGGGTATTGTATCGAAGGCTTTGCGAGGTCCAGGTAGGCTGTGTGGACCACCTTCCCTTGTCAATGGCCTTGGTGACTGTTTCAAAGAAATTGACCAGGTTTAAGAGGCAGGATCTGCCCTTAACAAAGCCGAACTGGGTAGGATCCAGTGTCTGTAGGTCCCCAATATCTTTATTTATAAGGTCCATGATGATCCTTTCCATAGCTTTGCAGACCAAGCTAGTGAGACTTATGGGGCGATTGTTTCCAGGATCCGTTGAGGCACCACCTTTGTGGAGAGGGACCACTGTTGCTGTACGCCACTCTTTGGGTACATATCCTGTAGTAAGGCTGAGATTGAACAGTAGTTTTAGGTTTGGGTTTAGCTCTTCTTGGAGTTCATGTAGGACGCAGCCCGGGACCCCGTCTGGTCCCATTGATGCTGTGTTTCTTGCTCTGGAGAGGGCAGCTCTTACCTGAGCATCTGAGATGTCAGGGGAGCAGCACTCTGCTGGGATAGATATTCGCCCTTTGGTGGGGAGTTTGCGCTGAACCTGTCAGCTAGGATGTTGGCAATGTCTGTGGGTTCGGTGTATTTTTTGTCATTTTGGACTAATTCTGAGCATATCTGGGAATTCCCACCCAGGTTCCTAACATAACTAAAGAAAGCCTTGTGATTATCCTTAGTGTCCTGTGCAATTTTTCTCTCAAGCTGGCCTTAGACGATTTTATGAGTGCCCATAGTTTTTGCTAATACTGATCAGAGATGCCTTCCCTTTTTGGATTTTGCTCTGTCATGTAGTAGCTTCCTCCTTCTATTGTATAGTTTGTTTATGTCTGGGGTCCACCAGACAGGACGTCTGCCTTTGGAGGATTGGGTCTTGGTTTTATTTGGGATTGCATGATCCATGCATTCCTGAAGGTGTTCATAGAATGCGTTTATAAAGGATTTTGTGGTCTGGGCCGTATTATCCAGAGGCCCGGGGGCTTTGAAGGATTCCACCTCGGTTTTGAGGAGTGTGAAATTTGCTTTAGAGAAGTTTTTCACTGTGGTTTTCTGGGCATGGGGTGGGGTCGGGATGTGAATATCCAGTGAGATTAGTTTATGGTCTGATCTTACCAGTGAGGGATACACTTCTGGTCTGGAGCATAGAGTCCCCATGTTGGTGATGATCAGGTCCAGTATGTTTTCCCCTCTTGTGGGAGTGGTAACAAGTTGTTCCATAGCATTTGAGTTTATAAATTCTAGGAACCTTTGGGCTAGGGTGTTGGAGCTAGAGTAATGCTCCCAGTCTATGGTTGGGTAGTTGAAGTCACCCAATATAATGGTGTTTGGAGAGACCTTCATATTTTCCAGTGTTCTCAGGAAGGCCGAGTGGGGTTCCTGGGTTTGGGAGGGTGGTCTGTAGCAGGCTATAAACTGGAAGGCAGTTTTACCCACTGTTAGTTGCACAAGGATAGTCTCTGATGCTTCGTGCTGTGCCACCAACCTGGTGGAGTATCTTTGACGAATATTGATACTCCCCCTCCTTTTGTGGTTCGGTCCAAGTTTTGGGGCCGAAAAGCATGGTATGAGGTATAACCTGGTAGTGCTGGGGTGCTCTCGAGAGCCTTGAACCAGGTTTCTGTTACTGCACAGATATCGATGTTCTCCATGCTAAGGAGAGTTTCGAGTGCGTGCATCTTGAGGTTTAGACTTCTGGCGTTGAGTAGCATTACTCTTAGTTTCTTATCCCTTGTGATACCTATGGAGGTGGGTTTGTCTTTTGAGCCTTGCCTAAAAAGGCACTATGGGGGTAGCAAGAGCCTTTGCCAATATCCCAAAGCCCAGGGTGACAGGTGCAAGCCGTCCTAGCGAAGCATCGTGGCTTGTCGAGCATGTCATCCCAGGCTGACAGGCATTGGATCCCCTTTGAATGACACCAATACTTAAGCCAATTGTTGAAATTGATAATCTTGTCTTCATACTGTGGCATCATTCTTGGTGAGGGTAAGATGCTACTCAAGGTCAGGGTCATACCGGCCTGGGCTACATGCCCAGAGAGCTCCTCTATGTCTCTTTTCATGTAGCCCAGGGAGGTACGTCTCAGGTCATTCACACCAGCATGGACAATGACTGAGTCATATTTGTACTTGCCTTGGAGTGACCTGAGTGCTTGTGTTATGCGGCGGATCCTAGCACCCGATAGGCAGCTCACCGTGACCTTCTCCTTGTTCAGCCTGGTGAGCGGGACATCAGTGTGCCTGATGATAGAGTCACCTATTACAAGTGTATCAGGTGTGTTGTTTAGCCTTAAGGGCTGTGACTGTTCGGCACACTGGCTTTGTGAGCTATGTGTTGCATGTGTTTTGTTTTGAGGTAGCGGTTGCTTGGGTGTCTGCTTTGGAGGTCTCTGCTGCTTAGGCAGATTTTTATTTAGAGCCTCCAAGTATGTTTTTGTGTGTTTATGTGTTTGGTTTGCTGTCGTGGTAGGTCTATGTGAGACTGGAATTGTAGTGAGTGTGGTTTCCTTCTCCTCCTGACTGGTTACGCCAGTACTGAGTTGAGAGAGCTTAGCCTCCAGTTTGGCTATATGGTTGCATCTCTCACATGTGTTGGAATTTGTTGGGAGGAGGAGAGGGTTGTCTGTGTACATTAGGCAGTTGTAACATTGCCTCAAGATTCCCAGGTTCACCAGCTGGACCGGAGAGGAGATTGACAACTGACCTTTGGGCATGCTAGAATAGTATTGGGAATTCCTTTATAATTGAAAAAAAGGGCCAATGGGGAACAAGTTACTCAAGGGAGTTTGTGAGGGTGTAGTGCTTTTAATTTTTTAGTGCTGACTTATATAATTGCTTTAGTGAGCAAGTGCTAGGCTTTAGCATAGGAATAGGGTGTTTATTATGAGAACTAGATCAGTTCCAAGGCTCAAACCCAAATAAGCGGCGCTGCTCGATGAAGCGCTATGCACAAAATCACGCAAAGCCGCGCTACAGCGGGTTTTATACAGGCGGACTTGAAAGAGCTAGAAATTGGTCCAAAACAGCCAACAGACTACCAGATTCCTGTGCTGGGAACACTCCTCCAGGGACAGATAGCCTGCTCCAAGCTCCCCACTGCCACTGCTGAACAAAGAAGCCTCCCTCTATCCAAGAAAGGAAATGGCAACACAGGAACTTTCCAAAAGTCCAGAATACAGCAAAGCCTGTATTTGGACTACTCTAGGTCAGGAAAGATGGGAAACAAGGATAGCTTTTTTTTTTTTTCTTTTTTGCAACAAACAGCAGGAAATTGCAATAAATATGTAACACAGGCTAGCGCACTTGAGTGTGTAGCCTCAACAAGTAAATGCAACAAACAGGACAAACTTTAAAAGTGCAGGTGCAAAAACAACTTTAGACAGTTTAAAACAGTTCAAGAAGCAGAAATATTTGCAGTTTAGCTAGATCGGACAGTCGCCCAGGTAGGAGCAGGCAAAAACACTTTTATCAGGTTAGCAGTCGCTCTTTTAGCCTCTCTGCTGCTAGCACCACTCTGCAGGACCACGAGGAGCTTGGCTGAGTAGTAACAAGCGCAAAAACCTCACCAAAGCGGGTTTTATACAGGGGGATTTGAAAGAGCTAGAAACTGGCCCAAAATGGCCAATAGACTACCAGATTCTTGTGCTGGGAACACTCCTCCAGGGATAGATAGGCTGCTCTAAGTTCCCCACTGCCACTGGTGAACAAAGAAACCTCCCTCTATCCAAGAAAGGAAATGGACAACACAGGAACTTTCCAAAAGTCCAGAATACAGCAAAGCCTGTATTTGGACTACTCTAGGTCAGGAAAGATGGGAAACAAGGATATTTTTTTTTTTTTTCAACAAATAGCAGGAAAATGCAGTAAATATGTAACACAGGCTAGCACACTTGAGTGTGTAGCCTCAACAGGTAAATGCAACAAACAGGACAAACTTAAAAAGTGCAGGTGCAAAAACAACTTTAAGCAGTTTAAAACAGTTCAAGAAGCAGAAATATTTGCAGTTTAGCTAGATCGGACAGTCGCCCAGGTAGTAGCAGGATCAGGTTAGCAGTCGCTCTTTTAGCCTCTCTGCTGCTAGCACCACTCTGCAGGACCACGAGGAGCTTGGCTGAGTAGTAACAAGCGCAAAACCTTGCCAAAGTGGGTTTTATACAGGGGGATTTGAAAGAGCTAGAAATTGGCCCAAAATGGCCAGTAGACTACCAGATTCTTGTGCTGGGAACACTCCTCCAGGGATAGATAGGCTGCTCTAAGCTCCACACTGCCACTGGTGAACAAAGAAGCCTCCCTTAATCCAAGAAAGGAAATGGCAACACAGGAACTTTCCAAAAGTCCAGAATACAGCAAAGCCTGTATTTGGACTACTCTAGGTTAGGAAAGACGGGAAACAAGGATAATAATTTTTTTTGTTTTTCTTTTTTTCAACAAATAGCAGGAAAATGCAGTAAATATGTGACACAGGCTAGCGTACTTGAGTGTGTAGCCTCAACAGGTAAATGCAAAAAACAGGACAAACTTTAAATTACAAGCGCAAAAGTGCGCAAAAGCTGGCTTTAAAGCAGGGGGTTAGAAAGAGATAGGAAATGGCCCAAAACGGCCCATAAGCTACAGGTCACTGGGCTGGAACCACTCCTCAAGGGACAGATAGGCTGCTCAGAGCTCCCAACTCTCACTGTTAAACAAAGAAGCTTCCTCCTATCCAAATAAGGATATGGGCAACACAGGAACTATGACACAGCCCAGAGATCAGCAATACCTGAAGACTGGACTATTCTAGTTCAGTAAAGGCGGGAAACAAGGAATTTTTTTTTTTTTTTTACAAAGTAGCAGAAATTAGGTACAGAAACACAGTAAATGCTTTAATTCGGCTAGTGCACTTGAGTGTGTAGCCTACCAATTAAACTAAGCAAAAACAAACTTTAAAAGTGCAAAAAAAACTCAGAAATACAGGCAGAAATGCAATAAAACAACTTTACAGAGCTTATTTAGTAAAAGAAACAGAAAAGTCTATATATACAGAAAAGCAGCTAAAACACACAAACACTTCAGATGCAGTGCAACCTAGAGCACGAGTTGTAGCAATATTAAGGCTATTACAGTTATAATAAATGCTCTGAAATATACTGTATAATTCCAAAATGTTTGAGAAGCACAGTCAGAACACAAGGAGGTTCAGGCGAAAGAAAAAAAAAAAGTTTTGTTTTACTTTTTGAAAGGGAAAAAGGAGGAACAGAAGGCCTTATCAAATGTTCTCTCTGTATTAGGCAGAATGAGCTAATGACACTAGACTGGGAGGAGTGTCACAGTAGGGGCGGGCAACTGCAAAGCCACCAAGTATAGCCTACAGCCAGCAAGCACTAGAGACACAAATGAAAGTTTTTAAACAGATAAGGATTTGTAAAGATACAGAATAGACAAAGTGCTATATATATATATTAAATTTTAAAAACAGTAATCTGTAAAAATAATCAAAAAGATCAAGATACTTATATTTTCAGCTCAGTTGCAGTCAACAACTTATTTTCCAGTCTGCACTGTGTGTAAAGACAGAAAGCCTATCAAAGTTAGGGCTTAAATACCAAAACAGCTTTTCAGAACACAAAAGAACCAGCCCCCACTAGCCAAAAGATAATTACACAGAGGAAATGCTTCAGTTAAAACAATAGCCTACAGCCAGCAAGCACTAGAGACACAAATGAAAGTTTTTAAACAGATAAGGATTTGTAAAGATACAGAATAGACAAAGTGCTATATATATATATATTAAATTTTAAAAACAGTAATCTGTAAAAATAATCAAAAAGATCAAGATACTTATATTTTCAGCTCAGTTGCAGTCAACAACTTCTTTTCCAGTCTGCAGTAAAGGTAGGTTCATAGGTAGGTACTAGGCTATTGGCCCTAGGGCCTATATAAGCCTAGCCAAAAAGGTACCTTTTTTCCTGTGCCCCTGTCGAGCAGAGCCACAGAAGTGATCCCTGGAGTGAATTTCCTATTTCCCATCCAATCATGAAGATTTTTCTTGAAGAGTGCTAATGAGGAGCTCTGTTTGACATAGATAGGTAGTCTGTTCCAGAGTATAGGAAGTCTCTGGGACAGGAATCTATCCCTCCAGCATGTTCTGTTTATTGTGGTGACAAGGTTTAGGTCCCTACAGCATGTAGCTCGGAGGGATTGGGATTTCTTTAAGTGGAGCATGTCATTCAGCTCTGGGTTTGACATAGCTTTGTATGTTAGGCAGAGAGCACCTCTGAGTAGGCAACATGCGTCAGAGTAAAGCTGGAGGTTTTTTGAGATGATCTGCGTAGGGCATCTGTTTGAGGCCAGTAATCCTCTTTGTGAGGTATTTCTGTGGCCTCTGCAGTTGTTGTAGATGTCTTGTGAGGTACATACCACAAGGGGCACTGTACTAGGTCTAATGAGTGATGAGTACAGGGGAACAATTACCTCTTCTTTTCTGGATCAGAAACATTTTGCTGTGATGAGGTGTGCCACATAGAAGGATTTCCTGACCACTGTGGCGATGTGATTATCAAAGGAGACACTACTGTCCACCTGTGTCCCAAGGTCTGGTATCACACTTTCGGTGTTAAGTAGACTACCACCTATGTGGTAGTTCATGGGTACAGAGGTTTTTTCCAAAGGGGGTGACAATGCACTTTTTGGCATTGAGCTTCAGGCCATGGCTTTAACACCAGGCATCTGTCTCAGTGAGGCCCTTTTACAGGATGTCCACATTGTTAGAAGTTTCGATTATGGCTCCCAGTTTGCAGTCATCTGCAAACTTCATTAGCCAAAGACCTTCTGTGTTAGCCTGTACTTCAGAGAAGTAGATACCAAACAGGAGAGGACCCAGGACTGAACCCTGTGGTACTCCACTTGTCACTGGTCTGAAGTTGGATTTGGAGTCTGCTACTTTCACTGTGTGGGTTCTGTCCGTGAGCCAGTTGGCAACGCATCTTGTGACATACTGATTTATAACTAGTTTAGTGAGTTTATCTATAATTTCAGAGTGGGGGATGGTATCGAAAGCCTTGGTGAGATCTAGATAGGATGTGTGAACCACCTTACCCTCATCTATGGCTTTGGTGACTGCTTCAAAGAAGTCTATCAGGTTTAGGAGACATGATCTGCCTTTTACAAACCTGAACTGGGTGGGATCCAGAGTTTGGAGATTACCAATGTCTTTGTTTATGAGTTCCATGATGATATGTTCCATGGCCTTGCAGAGCAGGCTCGTCAGGCTAATTGGGCGGTAGTTCCCGGGGTCTGTCATGGCTCCCCCTTTGTTGAGTGGGATAATCGTCGCGGTGCGCCATTCATTGGGCACAAAGCCTGAGGTGAGGCTATGACTGAACATGGTACTTAGGTGGGGTGCCAGTTCGTTCTGTAGTTCGTGTAGAATGCAGCCTAGGATATTGTCAGGTCCCATGGATGCTGTGTTCTTGGGTTTGGAGAGTGTGTTTTTTACCTGTGCAGACGTGATTACAGGAACTTTGCATTCTTCCGGTATTGAGATGGGCCCTCTAGGAGGTGAGAGCGGGGTAAAGTTAACACCGAACCTATCTGCCAGGATGTTGGCAATATCAGTTGGTTTTGTATATTTAGTGCCATTGTGCTGTAACTCAGAGCAGATCTGAGTGTTGCCATTGAGATTCTTGACATAGCTATAGAATGCTTTGTGGTTGTCTTTAGAATCAGTGGCAATTTTGTTTTCGTAATTAGCTTTGGAGGATTTTATGAGGGATCTCAGCTTCTACTGAGGCTGACCAGGCAGCTCCTCCAGTCATGAGGTTTTTCTTTTTTTGCAACAGTTTCTTTCTTCTGTTGTAGAGTTTGTTTATGGCAGAGGACCACCAGATTGGCTTCCTTTTTTTTTGGAGGATAGCACCTTGGTTCTGTTAGGGATAGCACGATCCATGCACTTGTGTAGGTGCTTATAAAGTGCATTTGTGTAGGATTTAGCAGTCATACCTCTATTGTCTGTTTGCATGGGTGTCATGAAGTTTGCCACTTCTGTCTTAAGAAGTGTGAAGTTGACTTTGGAGAAGTTTTTTACGGTGGATTCTCTAATGGGAAGTGGGGGCGGGATGTGGCTGTCTAGGGTGATTAGCTTGTGGTCGGATCTGACCAACAAGGAATTGACCTCTGGTGTGGAACACCGGTCGCCCATGTTGGTAATGACCAGGTCTAGGATATTGCTGCCCCTGGTGGGGGTGTGAATAAGCTGATCCAAGGAGTTGGAATTTATGAATTCCAGAAAACTTTGAGCAAAAGAGTTGGTACATGAGTAGTTTTCCCAGTTAATGATGGGGTAGTTGAAATCACCCATTATTAGGGTGTTGGGTTGTACCCTAATATTTTCCAGTGTATCAAGAAATGAGGAGTGGGAATCCTGGGGCATGGTGGGGGATATTGGGTAGACTTAAAGGGTTCCGCAAAATTACACAAGTGCATCCAGGACTGTCTCATCAAGGAAACTCCTGGACCTGCTGTCCTGCTGCTGCATAAGATACCAGTCTCATGGAGGAGTTGACAATAGAATTTAAGGTGAATAGCTGGGAGGAGACTTTCTCATTCACTCCCGCAGCTAATGAATCTTGTAGAGTATCTCCTAGCTCTTTCAAGAGATCTCTTTGCAGCCTTGTAAAGTGAGTGAGGTAGTTCAGCGATCTGAGTGTAAAAGTCACTGATGAAAAGACACACTTCCCATATCTGTCCATCGTTCCATCATTCGAGAATCTTTGTTTGGAGGATGAACAGATGAGGATGTCTCAGAAAGTTCCTTCTTGGTGGCTGCTGCCACCACCATAGCATCTACAGGTACACCCTTTGTGAGAAAATCTTTTCCAGTAGGGGATGACAAAAACATGTTTGGCCTCCGAGGGACTAGTTCCATAGTGTCAGGTGACTCCCAAGCCTTTCGACTGACCAAGTCCATTAGTTCATCAAAAGGCGGGAGACACCCAGGAGCCTGAAAGTTGAGATCCAAAAGCCTTCAGGTACACCGACTCCTCATCAGAAGGGGTGATTTTTTTCCAGTTGCCTCTCTGCTTTAGGATCTCCAGGATATCTGCAACTGAGATATCATAAGAGAATGACCGCGGGAACCCTTCTGACTCCTTGATGTCAGTATCTGAGGTGACGGACTTATCAGGGGAGTCTATATGCTTCCTCTTGCATATTCTCTTTCGTGGGGGCTCCTCAGAAGGGTATTCTGGGGAGGCCTCAGAAAAGAGGGGTTTGCCCAATGGGGGATCCTGAGGCTCTGGATCTCTGCTGTGCTGTGGATGGGGTGGTGCCGAGACAGTAGCCGGTGCCTTGGGGGGGATGAATGCCGGTATCCCTATGTAGAGCTGTAGAGGGGGACAGCACACTCCTCATCAGCTCGAAAGCAGATCCCACTGGTTCCGAGGATATCTCCAGCTCCGAGGAGATGGAGGACACCTCGGCCAGAGAGAGACCGGCTCCGTAGCTGATGAAGGAGCTGAGCTCACCAGAGCCAACACACCAAGGGGTAGACTCAGAACTTCAGAAGTCTGCGCACCACCCGCTCCACATCATCATCAGATAGGCTCCTAGTGAACCTGGAGGATAGAGAAGGTGAATGAGATCTCTCCAAAATGGGAGATCTCAAGGTAGGGGAGACTGGTGGAATGTCAATGGACCAGCTCTGAGACACGGTATCTTGCGGCTCCAAAGACCTTGGGGCCGAAGAACCAGGCTTGTAAATAATGATGACCTCCGTCAATTCTGAAGCCTGTGAAGCTGAGGAGGTAGATGGCTCAGAAAGTTTTGACAATTTTTCTGGAGGCTCAGACTGAGCCGAAGAGACAGGTAATGGCTTTTTGGATCGTTTGTCCCTCTTGGAAGAAGAAGAAGCACTCTGCACAGCTTCCTCAAAGGTTGGCTTTAAGAGTCCCTTAAGAATCAATTTGTTTCTCCTCTCCTGTAACACACGTGCACTAAAGGAGTGGCAGAAAGTACAATCCTTCTGTAAATGTATAGCCCCAAGACAATATACGCAAATGACATGTCCATCTGTAATTGACATTTTCTGGGTACATTTCTGACATTTTTTAAAGCCCAAAGGCTTATGCTCTTTCTCCCTAGAGTCTTTAGACATGATAGAAGAAAGAAGTTCCCAAAAGGATTACAAAGGCAACTAACTCAGAACACTGCTAGATATATAAACACACTCTAAGCTAATAAAAAATAAATTATGTACTCACCATAACGTTCCATGTGAGTTGTTCATCTCGCCTTCATTCTTACACATGGGTCAGCCAACTACAAAGCTCGAGGTCTTCAGACAGCTCGAGGCCAAGTCCCTATCTCATGATGCACCCTGAGTTACCTCAGATCTTGTTTTCTGCCTCTAATAATACCATATGCCGTTCTGTCACTTTTTAAGGTAAAAACCATAGGAAAGACAAAGCAACCATGATAAAACATGGATCTTGGTCCTCGAAAAAACCTGGAGGGGGTAGGAGGGTGAGAAGTAAGAATGAAGGTGAAATGAACAACTCACATGGAACATTATGGTGAGTACATAACTTCTTTATGTGAAGTTGTTCTGTCTCACTGTTCATTCTTACAGGTGGGTAACGTCCCTAGAACCATTTTTCTCAGGTGGCTCATGGAAGTTATGTTTCTCAGGTTAGTAGAACCACAGGAGGCCCTATCGAGTTTGTAATGAATGATAAAGGTATGAGGCTTTGACCAAGTGGCTGCTGCACAAATATTGTCTATTGGTAGCCAAGCTGAAAATGCAGAAGATGTGGACACAGGTCTGGTTGAATGAGCCTTAATTTTGTGTTGTAGAGGTAAATTGGCAGCTGAGTAAGTGAAAGTGATGCAATCAGATAACCATTTTGATAGGGTTGTTTTTGCCACAGGCATACCTTTTCTAGAATCTGAAAAGGAAACAAAAAGTTGTTCAGATCTTCTGAATTCTTTGGTTCTATCTAGGTAAAAATATGAGCTGTCTGTAAACATCAAGTTTGTGCAGCATATACTCCAAATTGTTGGTGTGTTTAGAGAACACTGGTAAATCTATAGTTTGGTTAAGGTTAGCTTCAGTACAAACTTTAGGTAAGAATGAAGGATTTGTTCGCAGCAAAACTCTGTCAGCGTGAAAAACCAAATACAGAGGTTTTATGGACAAGGCTTGTAGTTCTGAGACTCTTTGCGCAGACATGATGGCTACTAAAAAGACAGTCTTCCAAGACAAATATTTCAAATCACATGAAGAAGCTGGCTCAAACGGTGGGAGAATAATGCGTGAGAGCATAAAATTTAGGTTCCGGGGGTATAAGGGGATTTAACTGGTGGTTTACGGTGGAAAGTCCCTTTGAGAAAGGCTTTGGATAGCTTGTGTGACATTTTATTTATTTATTTATTTATTTGTTTGCTGTTGGTTAACCAGGATAGTCCATTGGGCCAAGAGAACCCGTTTTCAATGGAGTCCTGGGGAGAAAAGCTCCATTACAGATTACATATTATAGAGATTTATATGCAGATTACATATTATAGAGATTTACATCCACATTACTGTACACTCGTGAGGCAACAAAATTGCCTTGATCAGTTTGTGTATGTTAAAGCCTTCAGTACCAAGATGAAAATTAGAGATGGCAGCAAGCTCCACATGAATTGTAGCTGCCACCGCTCCTTTGTTGAAAAGCATAGTCAAAAATTCTAATATAGAGGAAATAGAGACTTGGTAAGGGTCAATGTTATTCTGAGAAGCCCATATGGAAAAGCTCTTCCATTTGCTGAGGTACAACTTCCTAGTAGAGAATTTATGACAGGATATTAAGATATGTTGCATTTCGTTTGAGAGATTATGAAACCTGGCTATGTTGGGAATTGGAGCAGCAAAGCTGTCAGTTTTAGGGACTGGAGAGAAGGATGAAGAGCCCCCGACAAGTGCATCAAAAGGTCCGGAACTGGGTCTAGAATCCAAGGCTCTTCCGACAGATGAGATAGAAGGAAGGGGAACCAAATCTGACGAGGTCAATGAGGGGCTATTAGAATGATGGTCCTTCCCAGGGCTTTGGCTTTCTGTAATACTTTGGGTATCAGGGGAATTGGTGGAAATGCATAAAGGAGACTCGAAGGCAAATCGTGTACAAGTGCGTCCCTTGAGGAATCTCCCGGAGGGGGAATCAGGGCAAAGTAGCTTCTGCATTTTGTGTTCATGGGGGATGCAAAGAGATTGCAGCAAGGCTGGCCCCATTTGCAGAATATTCATTTCGCTATTTCTTTTTTGAGGGACCACTCATGAGGCAACAAAATTGCCTTGATCAGTTTGTTTGCAATCACGATGGATTTCCCGGGATGTGCGTTGCTATCAGAAAGCGATGGGTGGATGTAGCCCACAGACATACTCTTAGAGCCTCTCAACAAAGGGGATAGGACTTGGTTCCTCCTTGTTTGTTTAAGTACCAGACCTCCGACATGTTGTCCGTCTGAATCACAATTGTCCCCAGAGGGAGAGAGTCCTGAAAATACTACAATGCCAAGAGTACTGCTCTCATCTCCAGGACACTGATATGCAGATGTGTCTCTTGTTCGGTCCATGTGCCTTGGGCTGTTCTTCCCTGAAAATGCCCCCCCACCCGATCAGGGAAGTGTCCGTGGTCACTGTGGCCGACGGTGAGGGTAGGATAAAAAGATGACCTATTGTTACATGGAGAGAGGTCAACCACCACCGAAGATCCTTTTTGCATGTGTTTGTTAGAATAATGAGATGTGACATTGGGAGTTCTTGATAAAACCATTGCGTGAACAGAAGCTATTGTAGGATCTGCATGTGCATACGACCCAATGGAATTGCTATTATTGCAGCTGTCATCATACACAACAATTTTAGCACTTCTGAGGCTGGCACCTTGTCTCTTGAAATGACACTCAGAATTTGCTGATGAAGTATTGATATCCTTTCTAAAGGAAGTTTTAAAGTGGTGGTTGTGTCCAAATCTGCTCTGATAAAAACGATATGTTGCGATGGCGACAAGGCAGATTTTTCTGAGTTTATGGTAATCCCTAGTTGATTACAGAGATTAAGTATGGTGTCCCTGGCTTGTATAAGCTGATGCCTGGTGGTAGCGGAGAGGAGCCAATCGTCTAGGTACAGAAACACCTGGAATCCCAAACGCCTCAGGTGAGCCGTGACCACTGCCATACATTTGGTGAACACTCTGGGGGCTGTAGTGAGACCAAAGGGCAAGGCTCGAAACTGGTAGTGATTGGCTCCCAGCCGGAAGCTTAATGATCCCTGGATGGTCTGGCCATTTTTATGTGGTAGTGTGCATCCTGGAGATCTATCAAGCACATCCAATTTTCTTTCCCTAAGAAGGGAAGTATCGACTGTAGCTTGGCCATCCAGAACTACTTCTTGACAGATCTGTTTAATGTGCTGAGGTCTAAAATAGGTCTCCAGTCCCCTCTCTTTTTTGGAACTAAAAAGAATCTTGAGCAAGTTCCGGATCCTATCTGGTCTGCTGGGACTGGTTGGATGACTCTTTCTTCTAACAACCTTTGGACCTCTAGTGTTGCTTGTTCCCTGTAACTGGGTGGAACATCCAGGATTTTTGTTATCAAGGGGGGAGGAGTGGCGAAGGGAATAAAATATCCTCTGGAAATTATGCTTCGTACCCAGTTGTCATTTGTTATTTTCGTCCAGGCATCTGGATACAAAGATAAGCGACCCTCAACTGCCTCCAGAGTAGGACAGTAGGACCTCCCTCCAAAAGCACTGGTAGGGCTTCCCAAAGAACGGGTCTCTGTTGCCCTGATTTTGAGGACACACTCTGCCACGACGGCAGCGTCTTCCATTATTGCCCCCTCCTCTCCCCCTGGAGGGGGGTTCACCACATGTGTCCAGAAAGGCTCCTTGGGCTTTTCGGAACCACATCTTTCCTCCCTTTTGACCCCTTTTGACCCTGGCAAAAGTCACTGAACTAAACATGCATTTCCCATATATATCCATGATCCTAGAGTCTCTATTAGGAGGATGGATAGAGGAAGACGTTTCCGACATCTCCTTTTTGGTGGCTGCCACCACCACCATGGCATCAACAGGCACTCCCTTTGTGAGAAAGGTCATATCATGAGGGTCAGAAATAAATTTATTGGGCCTCCTACGGACAGGCTCCATGGTGTCCGGAGACTCCCACACCCTTCGTGAAACCAACTCCATAAGCTCATCGAAGGGCAGCGACACCCAAGAGGTGGAGAGCTGAGACCCAAAAGCTTTCAGGCGGACCGATTCAACTTCAGTAGGGTTGGTAGGCTTCCAGCCACTCCTCTGCTTTAGGATTTCCAAGATATCTGCAAATGAGATATCTTCAGAGGGGAACCGTGGGGACCCTTCTGATTCATCCAAGTCGGTGTCAGATGTGATAGACTCCTGCGTGGAGTCTAGATGCTTCCTCTTGCAAATTCTCTTCATGGGAACCTCATCACTGGGAGCTTCTGGTGAGGTCTCATAAGAGCAGGGACCACCAAGTGGCGCTTCCTGAGGCTCAGGGTCTCTATGCTTCAAAGGGATCTGTGAGGCAGAAGTAGACACAGGTGCTTTTAGGGAACAGGTAGTTGGCCCTGAAGTTGTTGATGTCCTGGGGGATATTACTCTCCTCATGGCTTCAGAAGCACCTCTGCTCCAGTGGGAAGGAACACATGGATCTGAAGAAACAGATGATTCCCTTGGCACTGGAACAGAGTTAGGAGCTAAACTCATCCGAGCCGAGGCCCCAAGAGGTAAAGTCGGAACCGAAAGATCGGTGCAACTATCCTCCCTTGACCCGACAGCTCCTAGACTCCTTGATGGGCTCTGAGGAGGTCCGAGTAACTGATGGCACTGGGGCAGGCATTGGTTCTGAAGGCTCCATAATGATCAGCTCCAACTCCTCCAGCTCCAAAGGACCGGTATGGCTCGGCGGAGGAAAAGAAGATGGAGGAACAGTTTTCGGTTCCGAAACCACTTCGGTCGGAGCCAATAAAAATTTTGCAAACGCCAGTGCCTGTAACAACTTCTGCACCACATGATCCATATCCAAATCAGATAGGCTTATCGAGGACTGAGATGAGTGGATCGAGGGTGCCATTGATTGTAAGATCGGTGACTTAAGTACTTCGGAGACCGGTTCCAGGACTGGGGACTGGCTCCAAAAAGTTAAGATGCTCAGCTCGGAAGGCTGTGGAGTCGATGTCGATGTCCTTTTAGATGTTTTCAGATCCGAAACTCTATGCTCTGAAGAAGAAGACTTAGAGGACTTAAAAGATTTTGGGGATTTACCAGCTTTACAATGGTCGCCCAAAGCTTCCTAAAAAGATGATTTTACAAGTCGTCTATCAATTAGCTTCCTTTTTCCTTCATGCAGGATCCTGCTACTAAAAGAATGGCAGATGGAAAAACTCTCTTGTAAGTGCAGGGCACCCAAACAGTAAACACAACTGACATGACTATCAGTCACAGACATTTTCTGATCATACTTTGGACATTTTTTAACCCTGGCTTGGGTAGTTTTTCTTTCTCCTGATCAGCCATAATAAGCAAATTTTAAATGCACACAAGAAACAACTATTAATAAAGATATTAAAGTCACACATACACACAAGTGTTCAACAAGTCCAAGCAACACACTCGTATTTTAAGCTATAAGCAGCTCTTAAAACAACTGCCTCTATAACACTAAATAGAATCTAACTATTAACTGTAACAACACACTCTTATAAGCTATAAACTACTAAATACCTACTGAACACACTCCAATCTACTAAATACTATTATTAATACTTTTAAACTGTAAAATGCACACCAGAAAAAAGAAAAGGGAATTTCTAAAGCCTTAATAAACAAAGGCTATAAAATACTATAGAAAGTTAAGCTAAATAGTAGTTTTGGTAGTTCTAAAGATATATTTTTAAAGGAAATGTAAGCCATGTTGAAATATATAAAAAGAAAGAAAATTTTCTCAAAGAAGAAAACTATACTGGCCCAAGCAGTGAAGAAACCAACGACCTGTTGCAGCGGCAAACTAGATCTGAGGTAACACAAGGTGCATCATGGGATAGGGACTTGGACTCGAGCTGTCTGAAGACCTTGAGCTTTGTAGTATGGCCGACTGGAAGCCAAGGATCGGTTCTGAACCCATCTGTAAGAATAAACGGCAAGATAGAACAACTTCACATCACTGCACATCTAAGAATAAAGATATATTAGAAAACCAACTTGCTCTGACAAAAGGCAAGCAGTAGGAACTCTAACTTAAATGGACCTAGATACCAAGGAAAGAACTTACACACTAACAATAATACTACAAGCCCTCTAACTAACACGAGTGATTAGCTCTCTAATTTAAATTAACTAAATGACAAACTAACTAACTAACTGCAAGAGTAGACTAAACAACACACCACTATGATAATTAACTACAGGATACAAGAAGGCCTGCGAAAAAAATGACGGCCAAACAACAGCACACAACAGCAGAAAGGAGATAAGGTAGGCTACACTCTAAATCTATCTAATCACACAAAAACACTATTAATGTAAGAATCTTAAAAGTTTAACTAGTAAAGTGAAAAAAGACAAAAAACTTAGCCATGGCCAGGAAGAGCACATCCAACCTCGTAAAGCAGCAAACGAGATCTGGGGAGTTGCACCACTGCATCATGGGATACCTACCTGCCACGAGCCAAGTTTGAGACTTCCAGCTGTGTATTCGGCCTCAGCTCTGAACCCATCCAAGTAAGAATGAAGGTGAGATAGGACAACATAACCTCCTACATTTGTCTGTTTCTCCCACATGTTAAATGGACTTTGTAAACCAATGTGTGCATAGCCCACTGTCTTAGGCCACCAATATTAACCTTTCATCATTTGGTTTGAATTTGCCTCTCCTTAACCATTCCTGCGTTTGATCCTGATCAGCATGAGGTTCTTCCAGGGGTTTTCTATACTTGCAACTATATTTATGCATTTTCCACATTTCTTGCCCTCTCATCTGATCCTTCACCTTATACTCTTTCTTTTGTTTTTTGGCATATTTAGTTGCCGCCTGATTTTTATCTACTTCTGGTTTGATTTCCATTCCTGCTTGACATTGATCTGCTTCTGCTAGACTAAGCAGGGAAGTCATCTTAGATTTATTCATCTCATGTTTTAAAACTTTCACGAGGTTTGGGTCCTGTGAGGTCAACAGATATGTGTGCAGTCCCACGACTGCAGATCTATACATGTAATCAATTTCAAGGAGGCTGATACCCCTTTCGGAATGGGGAATATATAATCTTGGTATGCACTGATTTATATAAATCATTTGGTGAGCATGAAGCATCCTTTTTGTTTTCCTATCTAATCTATCCAACACGTTTTGGGGCCAGACAATCGCTCCAAAACTAAGTTAGGACAGGAGGAGCAAATGGGTTTATAGCTTGAATTTTGTTCCTAGATGTCAACGCTGTTTTCAAGAGTAATTTAAGTCTTCTAAAATATTCCTTACTAAGTTTTATTCGCATTTCTTCATGTTTTATTGTTGATCCTTCATTAGTTCCCAAATAGTTATACACTCCCTTTTGCTCAAGTTCTTTTACATTACATTCTTGTCCCAAACTGATGTTTTCTTGGTGCTGCAGTTTTCTTACTTTAAAGGTTTCTTCTGCACACTTATCAAGACCAAATGACATTCTTATATCATCTGAAAAGGTTTTGGCTACTTGCAGTTGTGCTTTCAGTTCCTCATCAACAATCATGGACAAAGAGAAGATGAGAAGTCTTTACACTTTATTTTCCAGGAGCCAAATTACAGCCATGGCTTAATCTGTTAAGTAGACAGCTTAATGGGTTAAGGGCAAGACAGAAGAGCAGAGGTGACAGGGAGTAACCCTGGAATATCTTGTTTTAGATTTTTATCCTTGGAATAATAATTTGTCCTTCATGATGGCTTAATTGCAAAGCGGTCTGCCACTGTCTCATGGTTAATGTAATGTAGTTGATCAGTGTAGGAAGTATCTTCAACCTTTTTAAGCACTCTTTTATCCATGAATGTGGGATACTATCAAATGCTTTTTTTTGTAGTAAGTCCATGTCATACTACCCTTTTTTACAGTTCTCCAGCATGACTTTATTTAGCAACAGATGATCCTTGTTACATAGGTTCATAGGTTCATAGGTTGGTACTAGGCTATCAGCCCTAGGGCCTATACAAGCCTAGCCATAACAATTCCCTGGCTATTTCTTCCCACGTTATTTACTTTCCTGGACCCCTGTCTAGCAGGGCGACTGACGTGATCCCTGGGGTGAATTTCCTTTCTCCCATCCAAACGTCAAGGTTCCTCTTGAAGAGGTCCAAAGAGGCACTCTGCTTGACATGTATGGGCAATCTATTCCAGAGTCTGGGGAGTCTCTGGGTCAGGAACCTATCCCTCCAGCATGTTTTGTTTATTGTGATGACAAGGTTTAGATCCCTGGAGCGTGTAGCTCTGAGGGATTGGGATTTCTTTAAGTGTAGCATGTCCAACAGCTCTGGGTTTGACATGGCCTTGTATGTTAAGCAGAGATCGCCTCTGAGTAGACGATATGCGACAGAGTATAGCTGGAGTTTTTAAGGCGGTCAGCGTAGGGCATCTGCTTTAGGCCTGTGATTCTTTTAGTGAGGTATTTCTGAGGCCTTTCCAGTTGTTGCAGATGTCTTGAGAGGTACATACCAAATGGGGCGTTGTATTCTATAATGGGTCTAATGAGGGATGAGTACAGTGGGACAATGACCTCCTTTTTCTGGATGAAAAGCCCTTCGTGATGAGGTGTGCCACATAGAAGGATTTCCTGACTGTTGTGGCGATGTGGTTATCGAAGGTGAGACCACTGTCCACCTGTGTCCCTAAGTCTCTTATCACACTTTCTGTGTTTAGTGTACTGCCACCTATATGGTAATTCATGGATACATGTTTTTTCCCAAAGGGGATAACAATACATTTCTTGGCATTGAGCTTGAGCCCATGGCTCTGGCACCAAGCATCTGTTTCTGTAAGGCCCTTCTGTAGAGTATCCACATCATTTGGGGATTCAATAATGGCTCCCAGTTTGCAGTCATCTGCAAACTTTGTTAGCCAGAGTCCCTTAGTGTTGACCTGTACTTCAGAGAAGTAGATGCCAAACAAGAGCGGCCCCAGGACTGAACCCTGCGGTACTCCACTTGTCACTTGTCTGGAGCTGGATTTGGAGTCGGCTACTTTTACAGTGTGGGTTCTATCAGTAAGCCATTTAGCAACCCATTGGGTGACATAGGGATTAATACCCAACTTAGTAAGTTTATCTATGATTCCAGAGTGGGGGATGTTGTCAAAGGCCTTGGCAAGGTCTAGATAGGCTGTGTGGACCACCTTACCCTTGTCCATGGCTCTGGAGACTGATTCAAAGAAGTCAATCAGGTTCAGGAGACAAGATCGGCCCTTCACAAACCCAAACTGGGTGGGGTCCAGTGTTTGAAGGTTGCCAATGTCTTTGTTTATAAGTTCCATGATAATACGCTCCATGGCCTTGCAGATAAGGCTTGTCAGACTGATGGGACGGTAGTTTCCAGGATCCAAGGTGGATCCCCTTGTGGATTGGGATAACTGTAGCTCTGCGCCACTCAGTGGGCACGAAACCTGAGGTGAGGCTATGATTAAACATGACACTTAGGTGAGGTGCCAGTTCATATTGTAGTTCATGTAGTACACAGCCCGGGATGTCATCTGGTCCCATGGATGCTGTATTCTTGGCTTTAGAGAGTGCGTTTTGTACCTGTGTGGCTGTTATTACTGGAATTTGGCAATCTTCCGGTATTGAGATGGGCCATTTAGGGGGTGAGAGGGGTGAAGTTGGCACTGAATCGATCTGCCAGGATATTGGCAATATCCTTTGGATCAGTATATTTATTGCCATTCTGTTTTAGCTCAGAGCAGGTCTGAGCATTGCCATTTAGATTCTTGACATAGCTATAGAATGCTTTGTGGTTGTCTTTGGAATCTTTGGCAATTTTATTTTCATAACTAGCTTTGGAGGATTTTATGAGGCATCTCAGTTTCTTACTGAGGCTAGTAAGGGAGTTTTTTGCATCCTAGGATTTTCCTCTTTTCTGCAAAAGTTTCTTCCTTTTGTTGTAAAGTTTGTTTATGGCAGGGGACCACCAGATTGGCTTCCTTTTTTTGGATGAGAGCATTTTGGTTCTATTTGGGATGGCACGATTCATGCATGAGTGGATGTGCTCGTACAGTGCCTTAGTGTAGGATTCAGCAGTTGAACTTTCAGTTCCGTCTGCATGGGTGTCATGAAGTTTGTCACTTCTGACTTGAGTAGCATGAAGTTGGCTTTGGAGAAGTTTTTATGGAGGTTTCTTTACTGGGGGTGGGGTGGGATGTGGATGTTAAGGGTGATTAGCTTATGGTCAGACCTGACTAACGAGGGGTGACCATAGGTATGGAGCATTGATTTGCCATGTTGGTAATGACCAGGTCTAGGATATTGGAGCCCTGGTGGGACTATGGATTAGTTGATCCAGGGCGTTGGAATTTATGAATTCCAAGAACCGTTGCAAAGGTGTTGGGACATGAGTAGTTTTCCCAGTTAATGGCAGGGTAGTTAAAATCACCCAGTATTAGGGTGTTTGGTTCTATCTTAATATTTTCCAGTATGTTTAAAAGGTGTAGTGAGAATCTTGGGGTATGGTGGGGATCTGTAGCAAGCTACAATTTGGATTGCAGTCTTACCTAGTGTTAGTTGCACTTGGAGAATTTCAGACACATTGTGTTGACCAACTAGCCTGGTGGTGTGAATATCCTTGGTGAATATTGACACTCCTCCACCTTTAGTGTTTCGGTCCTGGTTTGGTAAAGTGTGGTAAGAGTTGTAGCCTGGTATTGCAGGGGTGCTCTCTGGAGCCTTGAACCAGGTCTCAGTTACTGCACAGATATCGATGTTCTCCATTTTTAGGAGTGCCTCGAGAGAGTGCATTTTGAGGTTTAGACTTCTAGCATTGAGTAGCATTACCTTCAGATTTTGCATGCTTGTACCTGTTACGGTGGTGGTTTTGTCCTTTGAAGTTTGCCTAAAAAGGCACTATAGGGGTGGCAAGAGCCTTAGCCAGTAACCTGAATCCCAGAGGCAACAGGTGCAGACCATCTCTGGCAAAGCATCGTGGTCTGTCAATCATGTCATCCCAGGCAGACAGATACTGGATCCCCTTTGAATGACACCATAAGCTTAGCCAATTGTTGAAGTCAATCATTTTATTCTTATATTGTGGTATCATTCTGGGCGAAGGCAGGATGCTACTCAGGGCTAGGGTCATACCTGCCTGGGCCACATGATCCAAGAGCTCTTCCATGTCTCTTTTCATGTAGTCCAGGGAGGTACATCTCAAGTCATTCACTCCAACATGGACAATGACAGAGTCATATTTGTACTTGTTGTGGAGTGACGAGTGCATGCGTTATGTGGCGGATCCTGGCACCCGACAGGCAGCTGACTGTAATTTTCTCCTTATTCAACCTGGTGAGAGGGACATCAGTGTGCCGGACTATAGAGTCCTTTTGTTCTGTTCTTTTATTGTCCTTTTGTTCTATTGCCATGATTGAGTATTCTCTGTTGGCGTAATTTCTGGCATTTAGTTTATACGCAGTTGGAAGGCAAGTTATTTATCTATAATTTTTAGGGTAGCATGCAGGTTCATTCTAAAGTAGGAGCATTGTTTTTCCTGTTGTTAGCCAGATTGGTGTCTATCCAGGGTGTACATATAAATAATTCTTACTCATGGCTAAATCTTCAAACAAAGATGGTAATACTTTTAACCAGAAGTTAGGTACTGCATCTGGGCCTGGTGTACCTTTGAACTTCTTATACTTTCTTTTACTTCTTTTATCCATTTAGCATCTTTGTCATGTTCCACAGGATCTTCATAAATACTTCTCTAAAATATATCCATTTCTTCCCTTTTGGGTGGTATTTCAATTCCTTTTACCTTGTTTCCCATTTCTCTACAAAACCTCTTGGGGTCATCCTTAAATTGCTTATTTTGTACTTTTCCTTTATATTTATCTGTGTATCTTCTACATTTTTCTGCCTGTGGTGATATTTTTAGTTTATTATTTGCGATAGTGCATGACAGATCCTGATTCGTTAGAACATTGTGCATTGCTTTTATCACATCTATATTTCTGAGTATTTTTGTTGATCTGCTCTCCCTTCTATACTCCTCAGACAGTGACACTTCTTGTCTTAACTGTTTTATAGTTTTGTCTATATGATACTTCCATGATGGTATTCGATTTCTGCCCTTCCTTTTCCTTACTACCCTGTATTCTTGTGGTAGAATTTTATCTGTTATTAATTTAGCTGCACAGTAGTATATCCTGTTTACTTCTGTTACATCGCATGGATCTCTATGGACAGTCCTAATTACTGTGTTCATTTGTTTTATCAAACTTCTGACTTTTTGGGTTTTAGTAACTTTCTTCAGTCTATTTCTTTCACTGAGCTTAAAATGTCTATCTATCTTTATTAAATCAAACAACTCTTCTCTTAGCTCATTTTCTTCTAAACTGATGGAACATTTTTTGTTCTGCATTTTCTGCGGGCATTCTGTAGAATGTTCTATAGCTTCTTCCCAGGGCACATTCTCTTCAATTTCATCCTGTGTCATCCATTGCTCTGTCATATGGGGACTCACTGGCCTATATCACTCCTCAAAACTGACTGCTCCAGATTTGACACAGTTTCCTGTTCTTTCCCTTGCTGTCCAACTTCAACTGTGTATTTACACTGGTTTCCTGTGGAAGGCTCCAAAATATCTTCATATGGCAACTGACCGGTTACTTCCCATTCCACTGGTTTCTCCTTGAATTGGATGTCTATTGCTCTGTCCTGCTATGGTGCTTTCTGAGTTAGATTTTCTACACTGAATCCTTCACTTCACAGGTACCCCATAACCTCAGTTTCTATTTCTTTAATTTCTACATTACTAATCTTTTCTAATTTTCCTCTGCCTTCTTATTTTTTTTATTGTAAAGTTTTCCATGTCTGGATTCCTTTGACTGTATTTCTCTTCAAATATCTTTAGCGCTGCTCTTTTTGTATTGATTAGTTTTGCTTTATCTTTTGCATAAATATTACACAATATTAAATCTCTTTTTCTTTCCCATGTCCATATATCTTTTTCAGATGTCGCCTGATCTTCCTGTTTCTCCTTTGGGGACTCACTCCATCATGCTGTGATGCAACCTGTGTTAGAACTTCTACACCAAATCCTTCACTTTGCAGGCATTCCATAACTTCAGCTTCTATTTTTTAATTTCTACTTTACTAATATTCTTTTTTACATTCCCTCTTTGTGATATTATTTTCTTAATTGTGAAATTTTCCATATCTGGATACCTTTGCCTATTTTTCTCTTTGAATATCTTTGGGGCTGCCTTTTTTTGTATTAATTGGCTATTGACTTTGCATAAATATTGCACCATATCAAATTTCTCTTTCCTTCCCATGTCCATATTTCTTTTTTATACTTTTCAAAAATCTCATGTTTTGTTGTTTATATTTTCGTAACTCCTCAGATGCTTCTTTTTCCAAACAGATCAGAGTTTCTTGGTCTATATAATGTTTTTCACAAATCTGTTGTATTGATGAACACATGCATTAAAGGTCAATCTACGGGACTCAAATCAAACTACCAAACATACCTAGCTTAAAATTATGCCTCCAATCATAACAATCATATCTGATGAAAATCCCTAGTTAAAAGAAAAGTACACTGAATAGTTACTAGTCCTTACGCTTTAACAACCCATTGACAAATGCATGCACTGATGTACAGATCACATGCTCTGATTTAAAACAGAACAACACTGAACTGACTAGACTAAACAAGTTCTTGTTACTATTGAGAATACATAGAGGCGCAAAGAAAGTGACCTTCCTAACATTTTCATGTAGACCTGGGGAACTGCCTCATGCATCCTTCCTACACTTTGAATGTAACATAATGAGCAATAATTTCATCACAGTTTCAGACTATGAGAAAGATGTCCCATTAGGTATAAAATGGCAAATAAGCCCATTCAAAGATGACATTCTAAATCTCATAATAAAATGTAGCAATCTGTCATTTGATGTCTTGTTCAGCAAATATTCTGAGTTGTACAGAGATATTCAAATACAAATCTCATTCAACAAAACCTGCTTGAGTGGATGTTGATCAGCATAGCTTTTTAGACATGAAATAATCTGAAAAAACGTCTGATACTCCAAACATATCTTTAGTGTAATCTTTCCCGTTCTACTGACAAAAGATTTTTACTTGTTTCTTTATAATGGAATTTACAGTCTCACTGTTTTTAAAACATTAACACTTTACTGTATCATCTGTCTGGCAGAAAATGGTGGGTGATTATATTTAATTTGTAATGGGGGTCCAGATATTTAAAACAAACATGGCTGAGGATAATATTCATCGAAGCTCTACTACTAGATCACAATACAAGTTTCAAATCGAAATACTGAATATAATGCTCCAAAATGAAACTTTGTGGAGCTTGCATGATTTAGAATATTCAGTAATTTGATTTGAAACATGTAGTGACCTGCTAATAGAGCTTTGGTGACTGAATCTGAAACTTGAAGAATAATGCGTGTTTAAACTGCACATTAATGCAGATGACATTACTTAAATCATCCCCCCATGTTTGTGCAAATCAAAGCATATGCTGTATAGCTGTGAGGAAAGAAAAATACAGTTGTGTAGTCAAGTTACCATAACAGTATATGTTGAAATAGAACCCGGATGCAGTAGCCATTACAATATGGGACATATCTTGTCAAGGATACCATAAGTCCAAGCCAGTCTATAAACCTGCAGGCTCCTTTCTGACAAGCTGTATGTCCAACCCTTAGCACAAGAGTTAGTATGAGATGTACAGAAACAATAAAACTCAAAGCTTTCTTGTCTCTAGAAACATAGGTTGAAGTCTGCTACTCTGAGTAAAGACTTGTCAAAAAGGTATAAATATAAGAATATGCCATCCCAACCAGGGAAAGGATGGCATATTGGGATGGAGGGAACTGCAACAATGATGTATTTGAACATATACTGTTATGGTAAATTAAGTGCACTTATGTACTACATTCTTCATTACATCACTGTTGCAGGGCTTGCCAAAACTCAAGAAGAAAGGGAAGAGGTAGAAGGACCAGAGACTAGTATTCCCAGAAGAACAATTCTAGCAAAGCCTGCTCTAGTTAAGTAAACAGAATTCAGAATTCAACTTGTAATATTTGGTAAATGTGTAAACTGAGGACCAATAGCTGCTTCCAGAATAGCTCTAGAATCCTCCCCTTTCCAGAAAGACTCAAAAGTATCCACTACTATAAAAGAATGAGCTTTGAGAGGAAATTTTGTCATGGTTACAATAGCAGAACTGAAGCTTGGAAAAAACATCTAAAATGTGTTGTTTAGATACTGGCTGCCTTTTTTTACCATAATAAGATACAAAAAAATTAAGTTGATTTTCTAAAGACTTTAGTTTCATCCAAATAAAATCATAACTGCGTGTGGAATCTAGGCAATGAATAATCTTTTCTTCCTTATTCTGAGGAGAGAATATAAAACTGGAAGTTGGATAGTCTGATTAAGAGTAATGTCTGAGACAACTTTACTTATGAAGGAAGGGTTGATTCTGAGACTCACTCTCTCCCTGTGAAAGATAAAAAGGCCTGACTATCTAATGACATAAGGGCCTGTAAGTCGGATACTAATCCAGTGGAAATCAGAGCTACCAGCAAGTCACTGTTCCAAGTTAAAAATTTTGGAGGACAGATGGCTGCAGGTTCAAATGGAGGCAGTTAACATTTTCCTAAACACAATTTAAGCATCAAGAAGTAGCCAGTTGTTTCTTCTTTTTATTTATTTACTTATTTAGTGGCCTGATATGAACCTCCCCCTTAAAAATTGTTTAATTTGACACCAAGTTGAAACAGAAGGATTCAGTGACAGACAGAGAGAAATGGCCAAAAGATGTACAAAAGGCCAGAAAAAAGAAGTTATGTACTCACCATAACATTCCATGTTTGTAGTCCATCTCACCCTTCATTCTTACATATGGAGTTTGAAGCAGATCATCGGCTCCGACTCGGCCTTTTTGCAAGCTCAAAGTCTTCTAGTTGAATCATGGCTAGGTAGGTATCCCATGGTGCACCAGTACAATCCCCAGATCTTGTTTGCTGCTAACTATAGAGAGAAAGAACAAAAAACTATCCAGAAAGAACAACAATAATAAAAGGTCTCTACTTATTAAGAAAACATTTTTCTGTCTCCAGATCCTTCCAGGAAGGGGGTAGGAGGGTGGGTTCATAAGAATGAAGGGCGAGATGGACTACAAACATGGAACGTTATGGTGAGTATATAACTTCTTTAGGTTCTGTAGTCCTATCTCGCCTTCATTCTTACATATGGGGCAGCTTCCCTAGCACCTTATTCTTGGGTGGCTCACGGAAAAATACTTCTGAGTACCATGGAACCAAAGGAGGGTCTACCCCTAGAGGTCAAATCCAATTTGTAATGAGTAATAAATGTGTGAGGGGTAGCCCATGTTACTGCTGCACAAATATTATCAATTGTCTGTCTGTCTTATCTGTTGTTAACTGGTTGGGTTGGATCCACCAATGAAGGTCCTTCTTGCAAGACTCTGTTAACAGGATGTGGTGGTATAGAGGCAGTTGTTGGAAGGACCACTGGGACGATAGAAGCCATTGAAAAATCCGCATGTGTAGTCTGGCTAAAGGCACTAGTAAAATGGTGGAGGCCATGGTCTCTAGAAGTTTCAGTACAGTCTTTGCCTTGAGTTTTCGAAGGGGGAGAAGATGGTGAATTTGTTGTATGAGATTCTGTGCTCTTTCTGCTGGAAGACGAGCCAACATGGCTACTGTCTATTTCTGCGCCTATAAAAGTCACAAATTGAGAGTGTGATAAGGCAGACTTTGCCCAATTTATAGTAATCCCTAACTGGGCACAAAGTTGGATAGTGGCATCACTGGTTTGAAGAAGTAGATGCCTGGTGGAGGCGGTCAGGAGCCAGTCATCCAGATATGGAAACACTAGGAATCCTAGATGTATCAGGTGAGCTGTCACTACTGCTATACACTTGGTGAACACCCTGGAGGCTGTGATGAGACCAAAGGGCAGAGCACGAAACTGGTAGTGACTGGCTCCCAGCCAGAAGCGTAGATGGCTCCTTGACGCTCTGTCCATTTTTATATGGTAGTACGTGTCTTGGAGGTCTATTGAGCACATCCAAGTGTCTTTTCCTAATAGAGGGAGTATACACTGCAGTGTCACCATCCGGAACTTGTCCTTCTTTATGGATTTGTTTAGTTTGCTGAGGTCCAAGATGGGCCTCCAGTCCCCTGTACGTTTTGGCACTTAAAGGAATCTGGAGTAAATCCCGAATCCTACTTGGTCTGCGGGGACGGTTTGGATGACTCTGTTTGTGAGCAACTTGTTCACTTCTACAGTTGCTTGATCCCTGTGATGGGGTGAAACATCCGGGGTCCTCTTGGGAACATGAGGGGGAAGAGAAAAGGGTATGGAGTAACCTCTGGTGATAATTCTTTGTACCCATTTGTCTCTGGTGATACTTAGCCAAGCTTCTAGATACAAAGAAATGCAACCCCCGACTGGCTCCAGAGAAGCACAGTCGGGCCCCACATCAGGAGCGCTGATAGGGCCAGCCTCGAAAGAATCGTGGCCTCCCTGGTTTTGTGGTCTGCCCCTGCCTCTAGGGAGATGTCTACCATTTGCTCCTCCTCTGCCTCTGAAGGAGGAGTCACCCTGTGCAAAAACCTCTGGGACTTCTTGAACCACATTTTACCACCTCTCTGACCCTTGCAATACGGTCTAGAGGGGACGGTAAAACGTACTCCCACTGAAGAGAGTGTTTTCCCTTCTTGCTCACACCTGGTGAGTGTGTCTTTTACCTTAGGTCCAAACAAGGAAGAACCGTCAAAGGATGCGTTGGTAAAAGTAGACTTGAATGGCTCCGCAAAATTACACAAGAGCATCCAGTAGTGCCTCCTTAGGAAAACTCCTGAACCCGCTGTCCTGCTCGCTCCATCAGCTGCATAAGAGATCAGCCTCATGGATGAGTTAACAATAGAATTCAAGGTGGACAACTGAGCAGACACCTTATCAGGGACTCCTTCAGTGGATGTACCTTGTAGAGTCTCTCCTAACTCCTTAAGGAGATCTCTCTGAAGCCTCGTAAAGTGTGTTAGGTAATTCAGAGATCTGAGAGTGAATACCGCTGACTAAAAGATATGCTTCCCATACCTGTCCATCATTCGAGACTCCTTGTTCGGTGGATGGACAGATGAAGAAGTCTCCGCTAATTCCTTCTTAGTGGCTGCCGCCACCACCATAGCATCTATGGGACCATCCTTTGATAAAAATTTCTTCTCCTTGGGGGCTGACAAAAATTTATTAGGTCTCCTGGGGACTGGCACCACGGCATCAGGAGTCTCCCACACCTTCCGACTAACAAGCTATAAAAGTTCGTCAAAGGGTGGAGACACCCAAGAGGCTGAAGGTTGAGACCCGAAAGCCTTCAGGTACACGGACTCCTCATCAGAAGGGGTAACAGTGGGCCAGCTGCACCTCTGCTTAAGGCTCTCTAAGATGTCCACAAAGGTGACATCATCAGAGGACAACTTGGGGGACCCTTCTGACTCCTCAAGGTTGGTGTCAGAGGTAAGAGACTCATCCTGGGAGTCTACATACTTCCTCTTGCATGTTCTCTTTTGAGGGGCTCCTCAGAAGGGTATTCCAGGGAGGTTTCGGAAAAGTGGGGGCCACCAGCCTGGGGCTCCTGAGGCTGCGGGTCTCTGCTGTCCAGAGGGAGAGTAGGTGCTGAGACGGAAGTCAGCACCCGAGGGAAAACAGTGTTGGTAACCCTGGGTGGAGCTGATGATTGGGACAGCACACTCCTCATCATCTCAAAGGCCGACCTCTCCGGCTGCGAAGACCTCCCCGGCTCCACGGAGACAGAGGAAGCCATTGGCTCCAGAGCCATCAGCTCCGAGATAGATGTAGGGTCTGAGCTCACCCTAGCTGACATACTGAGAGGGAGACATGGAACCGAAGAGGTCCAGTTCCAGGCATCCCTGTCAGGGCCGACTGGGGAGCTTCGTCTCCTAGACACCACGGACGGCACCAAAGGTGTCGAAGTGGAACTCGGCTCCGAAACAACCTCTGGGGGAGCTGGAACAGAGGGTTCCACAACCAATGGTACTGAGCACTCCAGTTCCGAAAGCCCAGCTTGGCTCAGTGGAGAAATCAGAGAAGGGGAAATTAACTCAAGTGGCTCCGGAACCGAATGGGTCGGAGCCAACAGCATTTTCGGTGAGGCAGATGACTTCAGGAGTCTCAGCACTACTCTCTCCACATCTTCTTCCGATAGGCTCCTGGAAGATCTGGAAGACAGTGTGGGAGATCTAGACCTCTGCAAGATAGGGGATCTTAACATAGGGGAGACGAGCAAAGGATATTTAGACCAGCTCCGATGTCTGCTATCAGTGGTCGGCTCTGAACTGCCTGGTGCTGACACTGTAGCCATAGTAGCTATGTCCTCGATCAGTTCCAAAATCAGTGGAGCCGAGGAGGAAGAAGACTTGTCTGGTTTGGAAATTTTGGGAGGCAGTTCTGATGAACCAGATGGCGCCGGGGAATGCCAATTAGAAGGTTTAGTCTTTTCTTTCCTGGATCCATGCGATTTAGAGGAGGAAGCCAAACTGTCCAGGTCTTCCTCAAAAGAAGGCTTAAGGAGAACTTTTAGTATTAGTTTATTCTTTCTCTCCTGTAATACCCTGGCACTAATGGAATGACAAAACAAACATGTTACTTGTAAATGGATGGCCCCGAGGCAATACACACAGTTACTGTGGCCATCAGTAATGGACATCTTCTGCGAGCATTTCACACACTTTTTATACCTCAAGGGTTTATGATCTTTTGCCTCCTTAGACATAGCACTAAAGATGCAGCAAAAGGATACAAGTCAGACACTCAGAGGGAGGACTAGGTCCTCTAACTTAAATGGACCTAGCCCTTACCGCACTTGCAATCACACAACCATGAGGACCAGGTCCTCTAACTCAAACAGGCCTAGCCCTGGGTAGAAAAAGAAAAGGAAAAACCTAGGTCCTCTAACTCAAACGGACCAAGAAAGGAGGAAGGAAAGGTCAGAATTAGCAAATTTATTGACACACACACACTCACATACACACATACACACACACACACACACACACACACACACACACACACACACACACACACACACACACACACACACACACACACACACACACACACACACACACACACACACACACACATACACACACAAGGTAGAGCCTCTATACAAAAAACTATGCCTTTGAAGTGATAAGGGTTGACAAATCAGAAACCGTTGTCAGCTAAGGTACATCCGACAAATAACTATGCGGATTACTCCAAAAATAACTAGCTTAAACTAACAACACAGCACACTAAGAAACACTAAATAGCTAAGCTAATAATGCACTCTAAAGAATACTGCACACAGAAAGTTAAATTGAGCGCAAAAACGCACCTTAAGCACTAAATATCAAGCTACCAAAGTCGGAACTAACTAGCCCAGTAAGTAACAACTAAGGGCAAAATGCCCAGAAAAAGAAACTAAACTGGCACACAGGATACCAATGAGAACAACAAGGCCAATGGCCAACCAGTTCTCAACAATAATTAGTTAAATAGAGGAAAAAAAGTACTGCAATTGACTAAACTACTCTAACGATAGGAAACAACACTAGCAAAGGCTATATAATTCTATATTCAAGCTGAAAATAGCACAAAATAGCAAAAAAAAAAAAAATAGCAAAATGTGTTAAACTTAGCCACAGCCAAGAAGAAGCACATCTAAACTCGTCAACATGGCAAACGAGATCTGGGGATTGTACTGGTGCACCATGGGATACCTACCAAGCCACGAGTCAACTAGAAGACTTTGAGCCTGCAAAAAGGCCGAGTCGGAGCTGAGGATTGGCTCCGAACCCCATATGTAAGAATGAAGGGCGAGATAGGACTACAGAACACTGAGCAATTCACACAACTGGAGAAGTGGGTCTCAAGTTCAATACAACTTAGTAAGTATGGTTCAGTACAACTGGTACTGGAGAACCACACATGCCCTGACTTGAGATGGGTCCTGACCTTAAGTCTGGCACTAAAATGAAACTCCTCCATTTGGCTAAGTAAGATTTTCTGAAAGCAAGTTTTCTTGCCTCCTTCAATACCTATTCCATGTCCTCAGAAAAAAAGGTGCCTAAACGTGATCAAAGGTTTATTATCCACACAGGATGAGACTTTAAATGCTGTTATGAATCAAAGTTCCATTGTTATGTGTCAGCAAGTCCAACCTGTGAGAAAGCTTTTGGTAATTGCCCTCAGCCAGTTGCCTTGGAAGGGAGGACCAGTATTATCTTGGCTAAAAGAAAGTCACCATTAATATCTTCTGTAAGACCTTCTTGATCTTTTGAAGGTCTTTGGAAATGCGACGAAAGGGGAAAAAACAAAAAGAAACACCCCAAATCCATGGAACTGAAAATGTGTATGTTTTCCAGGCCATTTTGCAAGATGTCCTTTAGCAGCACTGCTTCAGTTGTCTGCTTAGATAAAAGGAAAACATATCTATTTAGGGAGTTCCTTGCTAGTGCACTATCTGTAGGAGGACCTCTAGGTGTAGTATCTGCTACTGACAGTCTGTTCTGGATTTGTTTGGTGCCTGTATGTTTGGTTAAGTGCCACATCAAAGTGGTGGTGTCTGTTACCACTAACAGAGGTTCATAAGGCCACTGCCGATTCTGGGCTTTCAGGACATCTATCAGGGTCATCATTTAGAGTTATGTGCTTGTGTTGTGCTAAATTTCACAGACTCCTAAACCCTTCACACCCTAAGGAATAGCACCCCACACAAAGTCTGATGCATCTGTGGCCACTGAATGAGAAGGGTTGGGAGGCAAGAAAGGAACAATTGGGTTGGAAATGATTTGAGCGGCCTGCCAAAAAAGTTTTCTTCACAAAGCTTAGAACAGGAATTGTGAAGGATACAGAATGAGAGTGCTGGGCCTAAACTGAGAAGAGGAGCCATTTTATCTCTCTCATTTGAAGTCTGGTATATGGAATCCTGAGGAGAGAGGAGTCTACAAATCCTTGAACCTTCAAGAATAGTCTAGCAGTGGACACTGTCTGTTAAGAAAGACCACAAAAGTGTTGCTGGTAAGAATGCACTGTTTTTCTTGAAAAAGAAGAATATCCAACATGAGAGTTATCCAGGAGGCATTCCCAGAAAAACTAGCCTATGGGTATAATTTTTTTTTTTTAGATTTCTAGGCATCTAGGCATGAAGCCTAGATTGCTGAAAATATTCATGGCAAACAAATTCAGTGCTACCCACCCCAGAGACATCTATACCAAACTAACATTTAACCTAAGGGCCTAAAAACTCCTATCATCATAAAAGAACACTTGTTAAAAGTGCTTTCCAAAACAAAAGATACATCCTCTATGAGACCCAGTAATATACTGGGCTGCTGCTGAACAGCATTAAACATGTGCTGTTGGACCTACTTTTAGTTATTCAACCTGAGATTACCCTAGTGCTTTGGCAAATAGTAGTTAAGATGCCCCTTCACAAACGCAGCCTCCACATGGACCCCAGGAATTAAAATCATCAACCTGACAATCATCACCTACAAGGCCATGGAACATGTCACAAAGTCCAAATTACCTGTAACAGTAAACGTCCAAACTCCTCACTGCCTCCGTGGTATTTTGGGCTATCTGCCAAGGCAACCCAGTACTGGCCTGCTTTCAAAAGATCAGACTCCAATCCCTCCTTCTTCCTGTGACAACTGATTAAGAAGCCTTTAGTCATCACATAAAGTGAGTACTCAGACTTTTTTTTTTCACAATAAAGATGATGAAAGTACCTAAGTCAAAATCATCTAGCAAGAGTAAATCTGCAGCTGATCACAATACTATTTAAAAAAATCCAACAACAAGCAAATCAAAGAGGTTCAAACCCACCTCAGCTATGCACAATCAGGGAATGATTGGTGGGTGCTGCAACTGAGGCAGTGACAAATTCAAACATCTACTGTTACAGGTAAGTAGTACTTATACAGCTATACTATGGTCATCATTCCTATTGTCTCAGTGGCATTTTGAGCAAATTACCAAAGCTTAACCAACCTGAGAGGTGGAAGGATAAAGATCCAGAGCCCCTAGAGAATTTTCCTAGCAAAGGCCTGTTCTGGACCTTGAAATGGAATCCAGTTTGTAGTAATTTGTGAATTTACGAACAGAAGACCAGGTTACTGCCTCAGGAATGCTTTTAGAGTCCATCCCTTTCCAATATACCATCAAAGAAGATAAGGTCCTAGTCGGCTGAGCCTTAACCTTACCTGAAAGAGATCTAACATGGTGGGAGTAACAGAAAACAATAGCAGAGGACAACCACCATGTGATAGTTTGCTTAAAGACAGGTAAACCTTTCTTATCCCCTGTATATGAAACAAACAGCTGTTCAGCATTCCTAAAGGGCTTTGTTCTGTCAAGGTAGTACCTGAGCTACCTGTATGTATTCAGGACATGCATAATCTTTTCTCCCTTTGTATTTTGGATCAAGATAGAACACTGGGAAATTGGCGGTTTAATTCAAGGTAAATTCAGAAACACTTTTAGGCATGAATGATGGATTACTGCGTAACACAACCCTGTCCTTGTGAAAAATAAAATAAGTTTGGCCCACCATGAAAGCTTGCAGCTCAGAGATTTGCCTTGCAGATGTCAGAGTAATGAGTACAACAGTCTTCTAAGTAATGAACTGTAAATCAACCTGAAAGACAGGTTGAAAAGAAGGTAAGGTAACTTTTTCAAGAACAAAGTTGAGATCCTAGGGAGGAGAAATTTGCTTTCCAGGGCATCTCATGTGCAAAACTCCTTTCATAAACTGATTGACCACAAAAAGGGAAGAAAGATGGGGATCCCTGAGCAGACCAGGAGAGATGACCACAAGATTCACTTTGATAGAACCATACAACAAATCATCTCTAAGTAGCTCACACAAATATTTCAAAACCAAAGAGGTTAAAACCCTTTCGGGACCTCTGTTACTGGCTAAGCACCACCTAGAAAACTTCTTTCACTTGTACACTAAGATTTTCTAGTTGAAGGTTTTCATGCTTCCTTAAAATCCTGTTACAAATCCTCATAAAACAACTGCCTAAAAGGTATCAAAATAAAATCATCCAGGCTGTCAGTTGCAGTTACTCTAAGATGGAGTGTACCATTCACTACTGATGCTCTGTGAGCAGATCCACTCTTTGAAGAAGCTTGTGGTAACTGTTTTTGGCCATTCCATTAAAAGATACAACCAACTTTGCCTGGGCCAAAAGGAAATTATCAGAATGATCTTTGGTAATTCTTTCTGAATCTTTAGAAGTACCTTAGGAATCACTGGAAAGTGTGGAAATGCAGACACGTACATTCCCAACCATGGGAATGATAGAGCGTCTGTCTTCTCAGCATGGATGCAATGATGTCTTGAACTTAATTTTTTCAGCTGGCTGTTTTAACAGGAGGTGAATATATCTACTTGAGGTGTTCCTCACATCAGGATCAAGTCCTGGAAGACCTCTAAATGGAGCTTCCACACATGAGGGTCTGTCCAGGATCTGCTTAGTCTGCCTGCCACTGTGTTAAGAACCTATTTGTCTCAAACTATTTGCAGCTAGGCTGCAGGGTTACGAAACAGCTGGGAGAAGGAGAAATAGAAGGAAGGGTAAGAGTGGAGGAGGGGAGCTCACACTGTGAGGGTGAGAGGTGTGGAGTAAGACATCATGAAAGGAACCAGTGAGGTATCACAGGGCTCTGTGCTAGGACCTTTTCAATAACACTCTGATTGCTTTCATGGTCTCTGAGGACACACCTGACATTGACATAGTGTGGATTTTGTTTCTCAGCCAAATAGCTATCCATCTAACTTCACAGGGATTGACTTGGGGCATATTTAGTTTATCAGCAATGCTAGCATGTGGTATATTATCAAATGCCTTCATGAGGTCAAGGCATATTATATGGACACAGTCAAAATTGTCCAAGACTTGTATTACCCTCTCAAAAAATGTGAAACTATGTTCAACCAAGTTTGCTGACAGTTGTAAGCTGGGTGTTTTACTTGAATATCCTTCTAATATGCAGAAGTTACAAAGTGAACTTACACAAGTTAGTAGCCAATACACCGAAAATGGGCTGAAACTAAATACAAAATGCAATATTATTACAAATATATCCTCCCACCTGGCTTGTAGTATAGAAAATGGGCTGTTTCAAAACAAAGATGATGTGAGAGACTCTGCAACATAGGCAGATAACTCCCCCTCCTTTGACCATCACATTGCAAAAGTAATAAGGAAATACTTTTGCCAGGCTCAGCTGATCCCAAAGGGTATTTTCTCTAGTTCTAAAATAAATCTTGACCCTTTATATTCTGCACTGATCAGGCCCATTCTATAATACTATGTCCCCTTTGGGGTGCATTTTATTAAATATATCAAGCAGTTAGAGAAACCTGTAAGGGTTCTGAGAAAAAACGATTATGGGATTAAAGGACATGAACTATCAAGTGAGGCTGGACACCTTGTCCTTGTAGTCGGTGTCCTACAAATGCATTAGAGGTGATCTGTGCCTTACCTTCCACACCATTCAGGATCTAGCAGTCCAGTACTTCTAATTTCTCTCCAAATCAAACAGTCTTGCAAACATTAGAACCAGAGATCTGAACTTGCTTCAGAAAATAATAAATCATGTTGCAGAGACAGATCTGTCACACAACTACACCTTCTCTGGAACAAACTGTCTCTCCACATCAAGCAATATGACACACTATCTCCTTAAAGAATGAAATAGATAACTGGATGGGTTTTCATAGATTCATTACAGGTATAAGTGTTCTATTACACCTAAAAAAATTAGTGATGGTCAAGTGAGGGGGCACAAATGACCACATGGCACAGCTGCCATTAGTACATTCTATGATTCTTTCTAAAGTTGCTAGATTATTTTGGGTGGTTGATCTGAGAAAAGGTCGTCATCTGTTTAAGGGAATATGTGTATGTCTTTAAGTCTGCAATGAGCTATCACTGGAATAAAGCTTATGTTGAAGACTTCTGGGGTGGTAGACAGGCAATAGGACAAAGAAATAAATTGAAAAAGCAATCCTAAGGCAAAGAACCTTTAAAAGGGTCTGTTTTTTCTTCTTTTCTTGTGAATAGGAATATGTGGGTAAGCATCTTTTTGATCCAAAATCATCACAAATGTTTAAGAGAAAAGGAGAATAGAGTTTAAAATATTAACATTTTTAATTTTAGGATGAGCAAAAGGATGTTAAGCTTGCAAAGGTCTAAAATGGGCCTTCAATATCCTTTTTTCCTTCAGCCAGGAAAAGTCTAAAGACAAGGGTCACATCCCTCCTTTTCCACTTGGAGGAACTTACTTTATGACTCCCTGATGCAGAAATACTAAAATGATCTGGAGCAGAAAATAAAGCTGGCATTTTGAAGGTTGAAGAATCCCTGAAAGAATGGGAGGAGTTGCCCACTAGAGTTTGTAACCTCACTGAATGCTTAACATCCAAAAGTCTGTGGTTAGTGACTGCCATGCAAGAAGGCACAGAGAAAAATTCCCTTCTCTTTTCAAAGGATTGCAAGGGTGGGAAGGGGAGGGAACATAGGATGCAAGAATAACCATACATTTTTCTTTAGAAAGGAAAATTCTTGGGATGTGTCAACCTTTTTTTTAATATCACCTTGCTGTCTTTTTTATGAATTGTTAATTGGTAGATTCTGGCAGGACTGATTTGAAAGATTTAGGGAAATGGTCCTGGATTAAAACGTTAGTCTCTTTGGAATTTAGGAATGAGAGATAAAAATAACTGTTTAACCTCCTACATACATTTATCTCGCTCTTCAAGTTTTTTTTGTACTTCAGCAGAGGAATTGCCAAATAATAGATCTTTTTCCCGAAGGGCACTTAACAACTGGGCTTTGACATCCTTTAAAAATGTTTGAAGTCTTATTTGAAGTATTACCTGGGTATGTCTTCTCATGACTATTCCAACAGCAGCACCCCTGGAAACACCATCTACAGCATCATAAGCACATTTAATTCAATGTTTAGTGATCTCACACTAAATTTAACATTTTTATAAGACTAGATTCAACCATGGAATTTGGAAGTGTAGGTAACAATTATGCCACATCTGAAAAAATGTACCAGATATACTTAGTATTGGAGTCTGACAGCTTATGACCCTAAAAGCTAAGCTGGAGAAAGTATAACGTTTTTTTTTGCCAAATATATCACATTTCCTGTTTCCTTATTATTATGGAAAGGGTCACAGGATGAAAAGGTTTTGGTACCTCTCTCTACATCTAAAGAAGTAATGGCAGGGTCAACAGAGAAACTCTTACAAAGGCACTTATGGGAATCTGGGACTCAATAAAACCAGTCAGACTTCTTGGGAGCAGAAAATTAAGAATCTAGTGACACAGTATTCAGGACAGAATGCATCCTTCAAAGTTCTCAAAATGGAAAGGATAGTAACAGGTTTAGGGGATTCTATTTTGTGAATCAGAACTTCTTTGCCCTCCCATTTGAAAAAGTCTTTCATTGTTGAAATTATGTCACTAAAGGAAATTTCCACATCTGAGGAATCCAAAGAAAAGGTATCCTCTATGTCAGACTCATAACATGTGATAGAAGAAATCTGTGAAGCATAATCAATTCCTTCATGATTGTATTCACATAAAATGTTTTCTTCATAAAAAGAAACAGCAACTCTGTTCTTGAAAGGAGTGGAAGAGGCAGAGGCAGGAAAGAGGAGATTAAAGACTGGATGACATTAAACAATCTGTGGGTAAAGTTAAATGAGTCCTCCTCACTCCCCTTCTGAGAAGGGGAGGAAGGACAGGACAAATGATTGGCCTTCTGTGTGCATTTTTGGTAGTGCCCATACATACAGTCTTTGAGGCTGAAGCTATAGGTATGATCTCTATGACCATCCCACCAGCATCTTCCCTCACTAGTACCTGATGTATGCTTCCCACAATCTTAGACAGGATAATGCAAGTTTTTTCCTTCATGGTGTTCTGTTGGGACATGGGGTGCATTAGAGGGCCCTATGAGGTACATGCATGGGTACCTTCACTCACCTCTCTTGTCAACTTCTTTTTCATGACCTGGGGGGAGGGGAGGTCCGCCACAGGGAAATTGGTCAGCAGGGCAATTTGGACTATGTCTCCCAGAGATATGTTTTCAAGAAACACATCGAGGGAGTTTAGTCTATCCTTTGCAATTCCTGTTTCTGGAATAAAAGACGGGCAAACAGAGCATGACCTGATGCCACTTTCTTTCCTCAAACAAGAGATAACTAGAATGGGATTCTTTAAAAGGAATTTGGCACCCAGAACTACACTTGCCCTTTATGACAGACATAAGCCAAAATGTTAAACAAATCTCTAGACAAAAAGGAAGGGCCCCAATGGTGTACATATCTGCATGAAGACAAACTAGCTGAAGCTGACTACCAGTACCATGAGACACAAAGCTGACAAGAGTCCACATGACTGTACTAACTGCAAGAAAGTGCTCAGTTTCAGCATGACTGTACATCCCTCTTATACTAACATGACATGTCTTGCTAAGGCTGGATGCATAGAATGAGATGTAGCAGCCTGAAGCATTCCAGATTGGTCAGATGTATGGTATCCTTGGATATATCCCATATTATAATAGCTACTGCAACAGCAATCTAATGAACATGATAGGTATTGCACTGCATAAATTATCACTGGACTATGATGCATTTGCATTTTTTCAGGTTTATGTTACCATATGAAAAATAAAAGAGGCATATATGGGTGGAGTTGCCATCATGCTGCATACTATTAGTATGATGCTCATCACTGCTACCAATATGTGATGGCCACCAATACGTGATGTCTGCATGCTAGGTTAGTAATCAAGGAGCCTGAATCCTCACCACTGACACTGGAGAAGGACATGCACTTGGAATACAAATGGATACACTTAGCATTTTCAGATGCAGACCTCTCTGCATCAAGTAAAATTTCCCTTAAGAGCACACAGGGAACAGACTCAACCTGTGGTCTAGATGTTTCTATATCTGTCTCTCTCCAGGTCCCAGTAAGACTCCCCACTGGTACAGCTGCAGAGTTAGGTCGTCAGCTGAGTGTCCAAGCCAAATCCTCCAGCACACTCTCTGTAAACCCAGTGCTTCATGTCCTTGGCACACTCTCTGTAAACCCAGTGCTTCATGTCCTTGCCCCAAGTAGCTAACACACACACACACACACACACACACACACACACACACACTGAGAGATTTGTTATGCACACATACACACACACACACACACACACACACACACACACACACACACACACACACCTGGGAAAGGATGGCACAGGTTTACTAGCTATGCCTCCTTCTGTCCAGACTAGAAGGTAGTTACAGCTGCCACCAAACACTCCACAATCAGCTACTCTAAGACCCTAAATAACGGGTTTCCAATTATACTGTGTCATATTAATACTAATACAAATGTTAGTAGTTCACCAAGATGCCTAGCCCTTCTGGAGTGGCCCACACAGTGTCACTAACTAAATATAATTACTCTCAAAGGTTAGATACTCTCTACAAGGATCAACCACAATTAAAGTCTTAAATATATTTAATAATAAATAATAAAAGAACAAGACAATTTATTTATTTATTTATTTATTTATTTTTATTTTACATTTGTTTAGCGGGAAAGACTGACTGGACACATGTCCTTTTTCAGCAGAGACCCAGGGAAAAAAGTTCCACATTGAACATACAGAAATACAATATATCAGTAGTGTACATAGGACAAGAAGTTAAAATACTAGCTTAGATACAGTTTGGATAAGCAGCTATACATAAAGGCTAATTAATGGATTACTAACTTTAGATAGTACATGATAGGTTTTAACCAAATCAATAAGAATCAAAAGATTAAACAATAACTAGAGAGACATTACATTATTATACATTTCTGTGTAAAAAAAAAACAGAGAGACCAATATAACATTACACAAATTCTGAATATAGTTTACAACGAAATTGAAAAAATACTGAATATATATTCACAGTAAACCACAGAGTTCAAATCACAGCTATATTGAAGAGAACATTAATGGATAGACTCAGGCAAAAAAGAAAAACACTCTCTAAACTAAGCTTCACTATATTCCTGACTGAATCTAAGAGAATTACTACACCTAGTTAAGTTACTGACTACCGCAAGGCAAGATGCTATGGGGGAGGATCTTTCTAGTCAGACTTCCAAACAGAATACTCAATACTCTGAGATTTCTCTTTGTAATATCTAAAATATAATTTTCAAGAGGGCTAGAAGAAAGACCTCATCTGGTCGCTTGACTCTAGATTCCCACAATATCTCCTTTGAAGTTGAGACAGGAATCAACATAGACAGTTATAATACACATCTAAATGTTTATAGCAGTGCCCTAGAGCTTCCCCTCTTTTACTTGAGCTAATGAACAAAGGCTTTTTCCCAGACCTAGCATCTCCAGTCCTAGCCAGCACTGCGGGGTAATGTTTTAATGGTTTAACAACTCATTTACATTCTCTTATTTTTCTTAAAATAAGCCAGCTAGTTAACCTTTGCTGTGCCAGTGTCCTCTATTAAAACATATACATTTAATTCAATTGTCATAATACATGTACATTTCTCTTCATTCCAGCAGGGTGCACTGTTGATCCATTCTAACACAAGCAAACCTCACAAATACATTTTCAGCGCTATCATCTGCACAAATCAATTTAATATACAAATGGCATACAGTTCTAGTACATTTGTAACACAGGCATCTTATATAAATCAGTTTGATATTCAAAGGACATATTATTCGTTACAAAATTCCAGCTGGCTATGCTGGCACTTGCCCATATCATCACAATTAGTAAGAAGTATGAAGACCAGGACATATTATTCGTTACAAAATTCCAGCTGGCTATGCTGGCACTTGCCCATATCATCACAATTAGTAAGAAGTATGAAGACCATTAATGAAAATATTGAGTAAGACAAGACCAAGAATCGAACCTTGGGAAACTCCTGTGATGACAGATAAATATGGAGAGAGTGAGTGATGCCATTTTACGGACTAGTATTGTTTGCTATGTCAGACTGTACTGAAGACCTTGGATAAATCTATGAATATGGTGAAGACAAGTTTGCCATTGTCCCTGGCTTTGTTAATGGTTTCCAAGAATGTTGATACAGTTGAAGTGCTATGGGCTGGATGGAAATCATGCTGTGTGGAGGTCTGGAGTATTCCTTTACAAGGTATTGAAATAGTTGCTTCTGAATACACAATTCCAAGGTTTTTAAGGCTGGGGATAGTATGGTACTAGGTTAGGAACTGGAGAAGTCAAAGGCTTGGCCACCTTTGTGAAGTGGAATAATGTGAGACTTTTTTCACAGTGAGGGCAAGATTCTTGGACTGACCTATTTATGAGAATAGAGACTGAGCAGGTGTTGGCATCTGCTGCAATTTTAAGGTATTCTGCTATGAGAGTGTCAGCAGAGCAAGAGACAGGTTAAGTTTTAGAAGCAGCTGTTTGATGGAGGAAGTGGGGATGGGTCGTAAGATGAAGGAGAAACATCTTTAGAGAGGACTGCAACAGTGTATGAGTTGAATAAGGTTGCTACTTCATGGGGAGGGCATTTGGGAAACTGATTAGGATGTATCTTTGTGCCTGTATATAGTATTTAATTGATACAAGACAAGATGTTTTGTGATTATAATACTACTGTCTCTTATCTGAACTGACTTTTTTTACAAGATTACAGAGTCCTTTAAACAACTACATGATTTGAGGAGTTCTTAGTTTATGCCTTTTATACATTAGGATTCTTTCTACTAGTACTGGATAGCCAAGGAGCATGCTTGGATTTTATTCTCTTTTTTTTTCTTAGGGGTGCAAAGCTGTTAGGAGTATCTATCAATATGTTAAATTTTTGAAAAGCATAGTCTAAAGGGAGATTTCTAAAGATGGTCCAGTTGAAGGAGTTTAGCATGGTTATAAAAGTGTCAGAATTGAATTTAGAAGGTTGCAATCGTATTAACTAGGATCTGATTCAATGATAGTACAATCAGCACCTTTTCTTCCTCAAAAGATGTGATGGTGACACTGTGGCCATAAACCACATATTGAGATTGCTTTACATTCACCTGGAGGAAGTGCATTTACTGTGAAAAAAAAAGCCAGACTGTCCTTCTTTATCATTCACCATACCCTCTTCCTTTAATCACGTTGCAAAATCCATAAGCATTAAAATACAACAATATATTATCCCACCCACAGCCATAATGCACACAGACTGATAAATGCTAGCATCAAAATTCTCACTGCAGTGTTGGGAAGTAGATCTAAATTCCTTTGTTTCACCTTGACTTCAAGGACAATACTACCATTGATCTTATCCCCATCATAACAAAATAAGGTATTTTTAAAATGCAGTATTCACTTTTAAATGTGTCAGAGGCAATTGACCAGGTGTACATTGCTATCATTTTCCATTTTCTGGATAAGGAGAATTTTCATTTGTCATATATAAACATTCCCTGGGATTCAATAAACTCTATGCAGGCTCTGCACAAAGCCTGGACAGAGTTTACATGTTTGAGAGGTGGAGAGCTGTGAGCGGCAGCTCGCACAACCTCGCAATGCATATTCATGTCACGCAGCACATCTGAGCTAGGATTTGTGGCTGGCAACAGTATTGCTGGCCAGGAAACCATGTAAGCAAACACAGATAGCAATACTGTTGAAAGCAGAGTATGTATGGTCCACTGTTTTGTGCTGTATGCCACAATGATCACCAGGGCTTCACAGATATCTCTCAATCTGTTAGTTCAACACATCTGCACAAAGGCCAACATAATGCAGGGACAATTAATCAGAAATAAGGACATGTGTGACATAGATGTGTCATAGAAAAGTGGTAGAATGAAACTCAAGCACACCTCTCAAACTCTTAGAGCAAGAAATCTGGACAAAGCCATAAATAATGGTGGGACAAAGGCCAAAAATAGTGGCAGATTTTAATATTGCTCTTTCAAACTTAGAAAGCTGATAGAATAATAGGTTTTACAGTAGCATGAATTTACTGAAGAGCATGAAGTTTGAAATTCAAATGTATGTCATTATTTTCTGACGTCAATCTGCAGTGACATGCCAATGATTTGCCAGAAAACCAAAATGTTATGAGGAAAATATCAAAAATATGAGACAAAAACAGGACATTCTGTACAAATCTGGACAGTTGGGAGGTCTGAACTAAAATGTATGTAATATTGAGTCACATCAGTCCTGATATCATCCCAGTGATGTGGCAGAAAGCCACAGATTTGATAAGGAACACATCTGCACATCCTGGTAACATCTGGACAGTTGAGCAGTATGAATCCAAAGTATATGGTCCAAACACAGTGCAGGACTCTATATCTACACTGCAGAGTATTGTGATATCCCATTCCTGGCATTCTCTACTGAAGCTGTATAAATGACCTATAAATGGGACACGGACTGCCATGTAAAATGAACACTCAGGGGAAGTGTCTGTGTACTGAATAGGGACACACACATAAATTGTAGGAATGAACACAGGGACAGAGGACAGGTGAAAGCCTAATTTACAGCAGATGAAGGCAAGTCAGTGGAAGAGGGTTACAGCAGCAACACCAATCACATATCTAAATGGTACAGTAGGGGCTGTACAGTGAAAAAAAGAAGTTCTGTACTTACCATAACGTTCCATGTTTGTAGTCCATCTCACCTATATTCTTGCTGGATGGGTTTGGAGCTGATGTTCGGCTCCAACTCAGCCGATACTAAAGCTCGAGAGCTTTTTACTGGCTCAAGGCTAGCCCCTATCCCATGGTGCCTCATGGCAATTCCCAGATCTAGTTTGCAAGAAAGCAATAAATACCTATCAGGTAAGAATATGAAAGAAGCTGTATAAATACAGCAAAGGATTAGAAATATAATCCATTCCAGGTGGGCAATAAAGAACAATGTCAGGCAACACCAAAAAGGGGTCCACCAGATCCCCCAGAAACAGGAAGGGGGTTGGAGGGAGGGACGCAAGAATATAAGCGAGTTGGACTACAAACATGGAACGTTATGGTAAGCACATAACTTCTTTATGTTATGTATTCCTATCTCGCCGTAATTCTTGCTGGATGGGACAGCGTCCCTAGCACCTTTATCCTGGGTGGCTCAAGCAAAGAGACTCTTCAGCACAGTGGACCCAAAGGATGACCTGCCCCAGGAGGCCAAATCCAATTTGTAATGAGTGACAAATATATGTGGTCTTGCCAAGTAGCTGCTGCACAAATAGTATCAATTGGTAGCCTAGATCTAAAGGCACATGAAGTAGTTACAGCCCTAGTAGAGTGACCTTTAGCTTTTACAGGTAATTGTCTACCAGCTTGTTGATAAGCAAAGGATATGCAATCTGAAAGCCATTTTGAAAGAGTAATTTTAGAAACTGGCAAGCCTTTCCTTTTGTCAGAAAAGGAAACAAAAAGTTGATCAGATTTCCCGAATTCTTTAGTCCTGTGTATATAAAACCTGAGTATCCTGTGGACATCTAGCTGGTGTAGTCTATCCTCTGATTTATTAGAGTGGTTTGGAAAAAACACAGGTAGCTCAATGGTAGTATTCAGGTTGTGTTCTGAACATACCTTAAGAAGAAAGGAAGGAAGGGTTTGTCCTGAGAGAGACTCTATCCTTGTGAAAGATAATGTAAGGAGGTCGAATAGTTAAAGTTTGTAGCTCTGAAACTCTCCTAGCAGATGTTACAGCTACCAAGAACAAGGTTTTCCATGATAACAATTTTAAGTCTGATGACGAGGAAGGCTCAAAGGGTGCAGACATCAAAGATGAGAGTACTAAGTTTAAGTCCCAGGGTTCTAATGGTTGTTTTATTGGGGGCCTGAGAAGAAGAACTCCTTTTAAGAAAGTTTTACACAGGGAGTGCTGCATGATTGGACTTCCCATGAAACCAAAATGGAAATTGGAAATGGCTGCTAATTGAACTCTGACTGTAGTGGCTGCCGCTCCTTGATGAAAAATTGTTGTTAGGAAGGATAAAATGGATTCTAAAGAAGCCGTATATGGATCTAAGCCCCAATCTGTAGCCCAAAGGGAAAACCTTTTCCATCTGCTAGAATATAGTTTTTGAGTGGAAGGTTTATGGGATGAAATTAGGATGCGTTTGACCACTGGGGATAAGGGAATACACCTGGCTATTCGTGGAATTGGAGCAGCCATGCTGTCAATTTGAGGGTGTGGATGGAGGGATGGAACTGTCCGGATTGATGAATCAGGAGATCTGGAGATGGGTCCAGAATCCATGGTTCCTCCAAGAAGTAGGGCCACAGGAAAGGAAACCAAACTTGTCGAGGCCAGTAAGGAGCAATGATGATCAAGGAACTCCTCAACTGTCTTGCTTTCTGTATTACTTTGGAGATGAGTGGAAAAGGAGGAAAGGCATAAAGAAGTCCCGGGGGGCAATCGTGAACCAGAGCATCCCTGGGTGACATCCCCAGATGGGGAATGAGGGCAAAGTAGCTGCTGCATTTGGTGTTCAGGTGAGTGGCAAATAGATCGCAAGGCTGGCCCCATTTGTGAAAGATCTCTTTCGCAACCACTGGATTCAGGGACCACTCGTGAGGCATCAGAATTGCTCAGCTGAGTTTGTCTGCTTTTACGCTGGATTTCCCTGGGATATGCGTTGCTATCAGGAAGCATTGAGTATCCATCACCCATTTCCAAACTCTTAAGGCCTATCTACAAAGCTGGTAAGACTTGGTTTCCCCCTGCTTGTTTATGTATCACACGACAGACATGTTGTCTGACTTGAATCGCAATCATCCCGGTGGGAAGGGAGCTGTGAAGTGCTTGCAATGCATATAGCACCTCTCTCATCTCCAGAACATTGATGCGCAAGTGGTTCTCATGATTCTGCCAAGTACCTTGGACTGTCATTCTCAGATAATGCCCCCCCACCCTATCTGGGAAGCGTCCGTGGTCAAAACTGCTTTCTCTTGGGGAGGAACAAGTGGACGACCTAGGAAAAGTTGTTTCATGTGTGACCACCATGTAGGATCCTTTTTGCATGCGTTTGTTATTAATATCTGGTGAGACAATGGAAGGTCTTGCATCGACCATTGTGCAAACAGCATCCATTGGAGAATCCTCATATGTAGGTGAACAAGAGGAACTAATAAGATGGCGGAAGCCATAGTCCCTAGGACTTGAAGGACTATTCTGGCCTGGACGCTTCGTTTGTTTAGTAGGGATCTGACCTGACTGCATAGAGAATCCACTCTTTCCTGTGTTAGCTTTACTGACATGGTGGCTGTCTATTTCTGAGTCTAGATATACAATATGCTGCGAGGGAGATAAGACTGATGTTTGCAAGTTGACAGTGATGCCTAGGCTGGTGCACAAGGATAGAGTCTTGTCCCTGGTCCTTATGAGTTGATGCTTGGTGGCAGCAGTGAGTAGCCAGTCATCTAGGTACAGAAACACTAGGAATACTTGATGTCTCAGGTGAGCCGTTACCACTGCCATGCATTTGGTAAACACTTTGGGGGCTGTAGTGAGGCCAAAGGGCAGTGTTCTGAACAGAAAATGACTGGCTCCCAGACGGAAGCGTAAGTGTCTCCTGGAGCGCCTGTCCATTTTGATGTGGTAGTATGCATCCTGGAGATCGATTGAGCACATCCAGTTGTCTTTCCCAATAAAGGGAAATATCGACTGCAGAGTGACCATTTGGAACTTTGATTTTTTTACATGGTTGTTGAGCCTGCTGAGATCTAGTTCCGGATCCTACTTGCTCTGCGGGGACTTCTTGGATGACTCTTTTTTGCAGCAACGAGATGACCTCTGATGTTGCACAGTCTAGTTGGATGGGTGGTACGTCTGGAAGAGACTGGTTTGTTGGGGATTTGGAAATAAAGTGAATCAGGTATCCTCTGGATATTACTGTGTGTACCCAACGATCTTGAGTGATAGTTAGCCAGGCATTTGGGTACAGCGATATACGACCCCCGACTGCCTCCAGAGACGGATAGTCGGGCAACCCCTCAGGGTCGATGGAAGGGACAATCAGAGAAAGCTTTGCTTTCTCCCTGATGTTGCGGACCTCCTCTGCCACGAGGGCAGCGTCTTCCATTATATCCTCCCCCTCTGCCCCTGGGGGAGGGTTGACTTTGTGCTTGAGGAAAACCTTTTTGGGATTTGTGGAACCACATTTTCCCTCCTGTATTACCCTTGGGATAGGGTCTGGACGGGAGAGAGAAATGGACTCCAATGGCAGATAAGGTTTTTCCTTCCTGCTCGCACCTAGTCAAAGTCTCTTTCACTTGGGATCCAAAAAGAGATGAACCATCAAAGGGAATGTTAGTGAAGGAAGACTTGAAGGATTCCGTAAAATTACAAAGACGCATCCACAAATGTCTCCCGAAGGATATTCCTGCTGCGGCTGCCCTGCTCGCTCCATCTGCTGCATATGAGATCAGCCTCACGGAGGAGTTAGCTATGGAAGTAAGGGTGAAGAGCTGCCCAGAAACCTTGTCCATGGAACCCGGAGCTACTGAATCCTGGAGCGTATCTCCTAACTCTCTGAGGAGATCCCTCTGAAGACGAGTAAAATGAGTCAGGTAATTCAGCGATCTTAATGTAAATGCAGCTGAAGAAAAAGTATGCTTCCCATATCTATCCATCATCCTGGACTCCTTGTTAGGAGGATGGATATTAGAAGATGTCTCAGATAATTCCTTCTTCCTTCTTGGTGGCTGCTGCTACCACCATAGTATCAACTGGAACTCCCTTACTAAGGAAAGACTTGTCCTCGGGTGTTGCCATAAATTTGTTTGGCCTCCTCGGGATGGCTTCCACTGAATCTGGAGAGGTCAATGCTTTCTGCAATATGACCCCCAAAAGTTGGTCATAAGGTGGTGTCACCCAAGGTCAGGAGCCAAAGGTCTCAAGATACACTGATTCATCCTCAGTAGGGTTAGAGGTCTTCCAATCACCCCTCTATCTAAGGATTTCTAGGATGTCAGAGAAGGAGACATCCTCAGAGGGGGATCTAGGGGACCCTTATGATTCCTCTAAATCAATTTCTGACGTGACAGACTCAGGGGAGTTGACATGTTTCCTCTTACATAACCTCTTCCAAGGGAGCTCTCCAGTGTGATAATCTGGGGAGGTCTCAGAAGAGGGGGCACCTCCAATGGGGGCTACTTGGGCCTCTGGTTCCCTACACTGTGGGGGTGGCAGGGGGAAAGAGGTTGCCGCCTGCTGCTGGTGGGACACAGGTTCCAAAGGAATGGCTTTAGCAGAGGATAAAGCCTTCTCTATAACTTCGAAAGCCTTTCCCCCCGCTCCAAAGAAGACCTCCGTTCTGAGGGGGCAGATGGTCGACTTCCTAGCAAGAGGGAATGACTCCAAAGCAGAAGTGGGAGGCGAGCTGAGCCGAGGCTCCGAGAGGGAGGGTTGGTTCCGACGAGAACCCAGGGTGGCTGTCCCTCTCGGAGTCGACACGAGACCGTTGGCTCCCAGAACCCTCGGCTCCAGACTGAGCCATCGAGGATAGAGTAATTGTCTCCGAGGAAATAGGATGAATCCCCGGAGCCGAAGGGGCAAAGACAGAGGAACCTGACGTAATAGGCTCCGAGAGCAAAGCAGTCAGAGGAGGAACAGTGATCGGTAAAGGGGTCGGCTCCGAGACCTTTGGGTCTGGAGGGGTCAATTTTCTAGCCAGAGCTGGATCTGAAAGCAACCTCTTCACCACCCTCTTGATGTCCATATCTGATAGGGTCCTGGAGGATCTGGTGGAGACCGAAGGAGACCTCCTTCTCTCCAAAATAGGAGATCTCAAAGTAGGAGATACAGTCTCGATGTCGGGCAAAATCTTCGGTACCGAAGACTGTCTTGGAACCGATTAAATTGACTGCACCAAAGATGAAGCAGAGTCGGAAGCAGAACTCCTTGGTTCTGACGCTTTAGCCTTTTTGTTCGGCTACGAAGCCGGGGCCGATAATTTTCTCTTTGAAGATTTTGGAGCTGCCTGACCAAGTTCCAGCTGTTCCTGGAAGGAACTGGTCATGAGACCCCTGTCAATGAGTTTTCTCTTCCTTTCATTCAAAACTCTTGTACTAAAAGCATGACAGAAGGTGCAGGGTTCCTGTAAATGGATTTCACCAAGATAATATATACAACTGGTGTGGCTGTCTGTAAAAGACATTTTCTGTGCACACCTATCACATTTTTTGAACCCCGAAGGGCGATGATCCTTTTGATCCTTATCTTTATCTTTAGACATTCTTAAACACTAAAACAAAGAATAATAACAGTATTAACAACAATAAAGGTGTGAAGAGAAGAAAAGTGTTTTTTTTTTTTTGTTTGTTTTTTTTTAACAGTCACACACACACAGGGAGGAAAGGCCCTCTAACTTAAATGGGCACTACGGCCCTCTAACTTAAACGGGCCATACAGTCCTAAGGGGGGAATAGGGGTTGAAAACTTTTAAAAACAGTTGCACAAGAAAGAAGAAACTATCAATATATATATAAGAAATAAAAAGGTAGAAAAGGACTAAATCTAGTAAAAAATTGTTTTACTTGGCCAATGAGCCAGTAAGACACAACCTCAAAGCTTTCGCGGCAAACGAGATCTGGGGAACTGCCATGAGGCACCATGGGATAGGGGCTAGCCTCAAACCAGTAAAAAGCTCTTGAGCGTTAGTATTGGCCGAGTCAGAGCCGAATATCGGCTCCGATCCATCCAGCAAGAATTATGGCGAGATAGGACTACATAACATTGTATTTTATGTGACTGTCACACAAGGAGACACAACAATTGGAAGAATGTCTGTGTAATGATAAGCATCCTTACATGAATAATGCAGAGGACATCTATCAGGGATCTGACATACAACTGGGGTAGGGTGCATATTGTGAAGATGTACAAACTGATATGCCTGAGTTCACTCTCAGCAGAAGTCTCTCGTAAGGTGGGCACAGGTAAAGGCTCATGGAAAATATTAAAAGAACCAACCACAATCATGGACAATATCAGAATAATACAACCAGTAATCCCATGCTTCTGACATATGTGATTTAAAGTAATAAGAGATGAGTCTGCAATAGCACATAAACACACACACACACTTAGACAAACATTATCATGCATCCACACTCTAGGAGGGTAATCACGCACACTGTCCTGATACTGTAACATCTGCTGGAGGTGTTACGAGGGACACTGCTATACCTGTATGCAACAGTATGAGCAATACAGGCTAGTACAGGCTAGCTGACTGGTGTGCGTGGCATATATGTACATGGCACAATCCACACTGTCATGAATGATACACATGCCATTAATATTGTCAACACCTATGTATGTAGTGTGTGCATTAGAACAGGTAGCACGCATGCATCTGGTATAATAACTTGACTGGTGTTCTACACCATCAGACAGTCATGTATATTCCACAAAAAGAATACCTAGCTATGGCCAATAAGCTGTGTGACAGCTCACTGTGACAAAGGTGATACACTTCAGTTATACATCATTGGAAGATGTATAGGGAGGTACTTGAAGGGTGCATTGTACTTGGTTACTGGTGTGATGAAGTCTGGGAACTATGAAGGTAATATGGCCTCTGATGTGGATGTCCTTCACATACCCAGTACTTGTGTTACATTCAAGGCTGTAGTCAGCACTGTGATCACATGCTGGTGGACTTTCCACTTACCATCTATGCCAGGACACGTGTCACATACTTATTGGTCTGATTACAGGGTGTGATGTCTACATTATACTTAGGTTGCGTGTTTGTGTACCTGACTTAACAAATCCGTCCCCATGTTGTCTTGTCATTGCAGGTGTTGCAGGTGTTGTCATGGCTGTGGCAGCAATATGTGGTATGTGTTGATACTGTCTGTATTATAATAATATCACAGTTGGAGTCACTGATTGCCCACAGTCTGTAGGCATTCAGGAAGCTGTTTGGACATGAGATGCATATGTCATCTGTGATGTCAATCACTTAATGGACAGAAAAGGGCCTAGCAGACAGCCCTGGTGTAAGGACCTGATCACTGGACCTGCGATATACGTCACTTCACACATTTTAACATAGTGGGATGCCATGTATGTGATACACTGGTCTACCCACTTGGTGATACAGCTATTTATGGCCATATATGACAGTGTTGATTGAATATCTCAAGTGTGGATTTGTGTCAAATGCCTTGATCTGGCTACGTTCCACAGGATGATACTGTTGTCATCATGAATGCCCTAGATGGCCTCTTTGAGGACATCTAACAGATGTAAAAAACATGATTTAGCATTAATAACTCCAACAGGTCTGATGCACATGGCTGGAATATTACTAGTGTCCATTTAGAAGAGGTCCATGATGACATGTTGGTCTACCTCACAGTTGAGGGGAGTTAGCATGCTTCATGTGCTGTCCTCTCATCTCAGATGGGTGCATGTTGACACACACTCCTTTATGGGAACATAGCCCGTGTGAAGGGTGTGTTGAAGTGAGGATTCAACCATATCAGGAAGTTGTATGTCCTAGGTTACATCATAGGTGAACTGTGGTGTTGTTACAGCCCAGTGATTCCACGTGAGAGGCCTGGATGAAGGTAAGACAATGCATACTGCCTATCATGATCTGGTCTAGGGTTTTGACACAATCCCCTATGCAGATATCACTGAGAAACCCTATCAGCTGAGGCTTAATCCCTATGTCACTAGATGGGTAACCAACTGGTTCACTCACAGAACACATACTATGAAAGTTTGTGAATCATCCTGCACCAGTAGAGCTGTCACCCTTGACAAGCTCCAGGGATCTGTGCTTGGCCCTTCACTGTTTGTAATCTATTTCTTGATAATTCAGGCTAAAGTATGTGGCCTTTGGCTTACCATGTTTGCTGATTCTTGCATATTGGGTGCAATCATTGAGTCCACTAATGATGATAACATAGTACAGGAGGAGGTAGCACGGACAAATGATTGGTGACAAAGGCACACAATCTACAAATAAATGTAGAAATGTGCCTTTTTATGTCGTCCATCTGAAAAGTGGAATTCCAACTTAATCACAGCATTAACAACAGTCCTGCTATGCTGAAACTCAGTGATGCAAGCACTGGGAACACATATAAACAGAAATCTGAACTTCAACCATCATGTGTCCAGACTGGTATTGAATGCCTAGGTTGTGCACATCATAAGTCACGCCATCATATTCAGATTTTAGGATTGTATGACAGTACTGTACTCAAACCTCATCAGAACACTAATAGAGTATAATGCTCTCTTTTGCATGTACCTCACCAGACACAAGCAGCAGCTGGAGAAATCACAGGACTTTCTCATCAAGAAAATACAGGGCCTACAAACCATGCTATGACATATGTGGATAGAGTAAAAGCCATGTCACTGTAATCTGTTTCGCATAGGATGAGGTGACATCTGCCTGGCCTCCAGGCCAGTCTCTGACCGTGCCCTGGTGGGATTACTGCATATCCACAAATGTGATATAGCTGATGACATCAGCAGTGTTTGTTGAGCAGAATATGCTAATAACAGTGTCCTACATGATGGTGTAAAATGCTTGCTGTAATGTCAAGCAAGAGCACATACACACACAGTAAACTGCAGTAAGAATAAAACCCCTATCTATCTAAATACACCGACTACTGCGGGTGACCTTATAGTAGATGACATCAGTGGGTCATGTGGGAGAAAATGGGTTGGGAAGCCTGCATGAAATGGATGTGTAGGCATGTGCAAGTATCAGAACATTGTCAATCTGTGGTATTAGAGCAGTAACTGTAGGATACACACTTCTGCTCTTCAGTCTAGACTCACACACACCAAGCTGACTGCAGTGAGAACAGAACCTCTACTTATTTAAGTACACAGACTATGGAACATGGTATTTTATGCAAGCACCACTGCACAAGTGTGATTTTACAAGAGTGCTGGTCAACTTATAGTAGATGGCATCAGCAGGCCATGTGAGAGACAAGATGTTGGGAGGCCTGCATAGGTTCATAGCCTCATAGGTTCATAGGAGACTACTAGCCTAATGGTCCTAGAGTGTTTACAAGCTGAACTGTGTAAAAACACAAATACCCTTATTGAGCATAGTTAGATGGTCGTCATTAGCAGAGCGATTTTGTGAGCAGCACGAACTGGCCCTGTCCATGAGGGACATAGGTGCCACCCCAGAGTTGACTTTACAATCACCCAACCAGCTGTCAGTACTGTGCCTGAACAGGGTCATTGAGGAGCACTGCTTCACATGCATTGGGAGCCTATTACTGAGGAGTGCTAACCACCGGGGGATACAATTGTGCCCCCATCATTTTCTGTTCATGTCTGAGGCTAGGCTGAGAACCCTGGAGTAAGTTATTCTTATCCCATTTGATTTGCAGATGTCCACCATTTCCAGTAGAGCAGGATCTGACACTGCTCAGTAGGCCAGGCATAGGTCACCTCTCAGCAGCCTGCATGATACAAGTATAGTGACAGGTCTTTCAGTCTTTCCATGTATGTCACATTTGGAGGCTCTGGATTCTCCCAGTCACAAACCTTTTGTGTTTCCTCCAATTGTTTCAGGTGTCTGGTGAGGTACAGACAGAAGGGAGCATTGTACTCAATTAGTGGTCTGATAAGGGTAGAGTACATCAGAGCTATGACCTTCCTGGTCTTGGATGTGATGTCTACATGTATGAGGTGTGCGATGCAGAATGTGTGACTCACCACTATGGACACACAGTGAAGGAAGTGTAGATTGCTATCAGCATGTGTTCCCAAGTCTCAAAACACTGTGTTTGAGCTTATATGGGTTCTACGTATATCACAATTAGCAGGGATACTTCACTGCCAAAGGGGACATTAAGGCACTATCTGCTTTAAGGTTCAGTCTGTGAATTTGGCACCAGTCATTTGTCTGTGTCAACCCCTTCTGTAATATGTTAGTATCATTGGGGGACTCTATATGAGTGCATCCAGTTAACAGTCATCTGCAAACTTGGCAAACCACAGGCTATCTACTGTTGCCTGTACTTCAGAGAAGTAGTTTCAAAACAGTTGAGGGCCCAGCACAGATTCATGTGGTATTCCACTGCAAAGTGGGCTAGTGGTGGAGGTGCAGTCCCAAACTTTGAGTGTGTGTGTTCTGTTGGTGAGCCAGTTAGCTATCCATTTAGTACTGTATGGCTTAATTCTCAGATGGGAGAGTTTCACTATGAGACATGAATGGGGGATAGTGTCAAAAGCCTTGGATAACTCAGCACAGGTGGTATCTCCTGTTATCTCTCATCCAGATCTCTGGGGCCACTATCAAAGAAGTCTACAAGGTTCAATAAGCAAGATCTACTCTTGACAAATGGGTCGGGTCAAGTGTGTTGAAGGTCAGCTGTGTCCCTGTGGATGAGGTCCATGCTGATTCCTGATTCCTTCCCCAGCCTTGCAGATAAGGCTTTTTAGGCTTATGGGTCAATAGCTGTAGTACTGCATGTTTCCAGACTGATGTGCATTTAATATTGCACATCATTTGATACTACTTTCTGTAATGTAGGTGATATAATGTGTGGAAAAAGTACTGAGACACCAGAGTTGCAGTGCTTGGGGGGGTGGCAACACATGGCTGTATTGTAAATATGTGACATATCTTTAAATAGGGTCTTCAGTTTGCAATGTTTCCACATGTAATTTCATGTCATAGACAGGACATAGACAGTAAACAGCAGTAATACATAATAATATTTACTTTTCCATAGTGAGACAAGCAGTGGGTTTGCATGACAGCTGGCAAAGCGTATACACATGCGAGATACACATTTGCACATAACTAAGTAGTGCACAAACATGAGCCCCAGTGCTAAAGTCTAACAGTTAGTATTGAGTCTATGAAATACACCTGCTGCTTAACTGACTCTGTGGCAGCATGTGTTAATGCACTGATACATTCCTGTTTTGGGCCCAGATGGTACTGGGTTGAATCCAGGTCTATCTAATATTTTTAAATACTTTTATTTAAACATTGATATTGAAATGACATGAATTCTTTATAGTACATGTGTTGCTGTGTGTTGGCATAGCACAGTGGGGTTAAGTGGCACTGTGCAGAGGTAACACCATCATTTTGTCACTGCTCACTGTTGCTGCACATTGATGCATGATGCGCACATCCGCACAACAGAGCTCAAAAAGTGAAGGATCCATTGCTTTTTCAACTACTTATGTGTGCTGTGATTCTCTTCTTTGACCAGATTAAAGCTGTTAAAATAGGGTAGATAGGAAATTGGTGAAATAGGGAGCAAGCAGGGGGAAGAACAAAGGGAAAGCAGGACAGGAATGTGCAGGAGGAAGGTAGAAAAAAAACATAACTATCCATTTCTTTAACAGTGTAAACTGAAAATATGTGCAGAATATTAAATGAATTTGGAATGTCACCTCCAGAGACAGGGGTGACCACAGCGCAATCATTTTGGACCAAATGAAGTGGGTCAAAAAGACGTGTGAGAAATGGAGAGCTACGTATGGGATGATTTTTGTGTGTGTGTGTGTGTGTGTGTGACAGGTGCCCATTTATTTTTTTATTTGAGAGAGAGAGAAAGAGGAATGTTGAGGAAGGGACGTAGGTATGTCCGCGCCAGGTAAGTTTGGTAGGTGAGCAACCAATTGCAGACAGACAAGACAAGCAAGACAAGAGACAGGGATGATGATGGACACAAATGTTGGGGGATATCATGATTGGGGTGAGGGAGGGGACAACCTGGGCCCATGGCCATCAAGCTTGGAGACTGTGAGAATTGAGTCCTCACCCTGTCAACACTGTCACCTTACTCTGCAGGTGGCTGGAGTGCTTGATATCTCCTCCTTCTCCTAATATGCAACATAAGGGAGAGCAGCCTCTCCACCTGGTGTAGGGATGCACCAATGGTGTGGTGCACCACTCTACACAACATCCCTAAGAAATCATTGCAGGTGATGAAATCCCCACCTCTGACACTGCTCCCAGAGGATACCACTTGACCAGCCTCCAGGGCAGAACTGCCTGAAGGTGCAGGTAGTGCAGGAGCAGCAGAGGCAGTGCTGCCAGGTTCGCTCCCAGACATGATGGGCATCAGTGCTGCAACCAATGGAGTGAGGGCAGGTCGATCCAATGGGGTTGGCTTACCTCGTTGTGCTGTGGAGCATTTGTCATGTGGTACACTTGGATGACATGGACACATTTTGATGACACTTAATAAAAATAAAATAAAAACATATTTTTAACAACAAAATAAAAATAAAATAAAAAACATTTATAAAAAAATGACTCCTTCCTCTATGCCTCATACCTTATTCTATCTCTACATTTGCATAACTTCTCCTTCTCTCTCTCTCTTACAATAACTGATCTCATGTGCAAGTGCTCCACCTTTCTAACTTATCTGCTGCTCATCTTATTATCCTTCAAGAGGTTATGATCAAATAACTGATATTCTATTTGTAGAAACATGATTAATACAGCCAATATTACCATTCAATGTAAATGTGTATTCTACATGTAATACTCTATACTGTTGTACTTACACTATTTATGTATTTTGACTGTTAATTCTCTGTATTTGTTATCTCATGTATGTATTGTTTAATCCATGCAAAGCTGTTCTCCCCGGGCCTCCACTGAAATTGGACTCAGTTAGGTCCAGTGGACCTTCCCAGTAAACAAATGCAAATAAATAAACACATAAATAAATAAAATAAAAAATATTTTTAAAAATAAAATAAAATAAAAATAAATAAAATAAAAAGAGAGATAAGGGCTGGGGTGACAGAAAAAAGAGATAAGATTAGTACCATCATATGTGACATACAATGCATTAATACAATTCTACATCTCCATTACTTTAAGTTTTTCATTTAAGTCTATTTCCTAACAGATACACACTATACTACAGACTGCTGCAAGTAATCCTTGAAATGTGCATATATTGTAAATATGCGTGTTCCAGTTATATTGATGACAGTTTACAGCAGGAAATTTGTGCTACTGACATTTTACAGTGGGGTATTTGTGCCACTGGTATAGAGGTTTTAATGTAATGTAAATATTACTGAAGAAATAACAGTCTGGTATAGTTGTGATTTTTGGTATTTGAACCCACAACCTCTGACTAAAGTCTAATATTGGACTCTTACAACTGGTGTGTGCTACAGACTAATGCATGCATACTTGCTTTTACAGTTGGGATATGCATGCTCAATTTGATACAACTCTATAAAATACCAAAAAAGCTATCTTTAACGATTAATGTTACAATAACACTTCTCTTCTGCTGCATACTTACCACTTGCTTCCCTCAGTCTCTCCAATCTAGTCCTGTGGGCCCGGACATTTAACTCCAAATCACTGGCAGCTGGGGAAAAGAACAAAAGACCATTATGCATACCAGTCTTGCCTATATTCAGCTTTCTATATCTTACAAGTACTCTCTGTATTTGGTACTTACACAGGTGTGGGATGTCCTCAATCCTAAACTCCTCACTCCAACGACTGAGAGTATCCCTCTTCCTCCTCTGTAAGTCATTAAAATTTATTTATTTATTTCACATTTGATGTTAAATGATGCCTACATTGGTCTCCGGTACACGGAATACCACTGGCACTGGATATAGCCTGGGCTAAACTATTCCAAGCCTCAGACTTGTACTGGTTGCCAGAATAGTCCCCCTGCAGGAGTCTGTGGTTCTGGTGCTTTACTAGAGTCCAATAAATATCCTGGACTCCTGGGCACCCACTTCTGTGCCCTAACCTGGCACCTTCCCCACTAAAGCCTGCCATCTCTACCAGAAGAACTACAGCAATGCAGACTGATGCTTTCCCACCAGTTACAGTTATCACGTTTACTGGAGTGCGCACAACCACGCAATGCTTTTGCATGATGGTAAGAGGAGAGTAGCTGTGCCAAACAATGAGGAATGAAATAACTGCAACTGGAAGGTTAATCTGACACTTGGTCCTAATTGAGGGGGTGTCTACCGATGTAGCCTGGCAATATATATTGGATATTGGAAGGTAACTGTTAGGTGAGGTAGCTTTGCAGACATACACTGGGGGCATAAATGTAATGACCTGACATTTGTTTTTACATTTCTTCACTGAGAAAATTGATTCTCACTCTGTGGGATTCAAACCTAGGCATAATGGACAAAACATTTACTTCCACAACATTGATTTTCCATCCTTAGCACAGAAGAAGTGCTGCTGAGACATAGTCAGACATCACACATAAATGCAGGTGACAGTATTAGCTGTTATACATGTATGTGTGTGACCTTGGATATAGAGCCAGTTGTGTATGTGTCTTAGGCAAATGTGAAGGCCATGAAAGTCCAGGTAGCAGAATTATACTTACAGAAAGATAATACACAGTATACCTTCAATCATATATCTAATAATAAATCTGATAATACATAAATAAATAAAAAACACAATAATTGTGTCTTATCTCTCATACATATAATTAATATCAGCTCCATTATCTATAGTGTTACAATTGAGTGTGAATATAATGGGAAGTGGAATGACAGTAAAAGTGTATGGAATATCCTGTATTAGAATCCAGGACCATGTGTATGACATTCCTACACTTACACCTATTGCCACAAGAAAGTTGAAATAACACTTGTTCATGTTTCAGTTCATTGTTATAAACTGCAATGACACAACAGTAAAAAAAAAAAAAAAAAGTTTGCACACCCTGTACTAGAACCCAGGTCTGTCTGTACTCCAGCCCTACACCTACACCTGCTGCCACAGAACTAGTTGTTTGATATTCCCTAATTTACAAATTACTCTTAAGGACTCTCTGTTAACCACCACCCAACACTGCTTAGCGGGTTTGTGCCGTGCCCAACAGATTTAATTAAATGTACCCAGTTTCTATTTTTGACTATATGAGTCCTGTCTGCTTCCTATGTAGTCCAGTTATCCAGTATGCACACTACCGCGCTTTGTGCAAATGAGATAACCACACCGAAAGCTGCCATTCATTTCCTCCGTTCTTGTGATTGTGTTAAGCACCACATTCCACAAACACTGGGTAAAAAAATAACAAAAAGTAATGAAAAAATTACAGAGAAAAAAGAAATTTGCCAACAAATGCAGGGGAGGTGGATGTTGATGAACAGAACCTGTGAATTGTGTGCTGCTTACCTGCATTTCCAACCGTGACAAAAGTACATCTAACATTTGGTAAGTCTAACCTGACACACCCACCAGATTTAGAGAAGTCTCCATTGCTACTGTGTTTACCTTCTCCCAACCAGTAATAATTTACAGTTGCAATCTATTAAAAACAAACACTGAGGGAGTACCTGCAGTATGTTTACATGTGCTACATGGAGCCAAGGATTTGAGATTTAGCAACTATAATGACTTCATACCTCACTTGCATTTTCATCATGCTGGCTGCCTTGAATCTACACCAGAAGGCAACCATGTAGCTAGAGAAACTGAAGGTGAGCAGAACTGTTTATGTGGAGACCACAGAAGAGAGGCTATTACTTTGGGATATATCTGCACAGGGGATTACTGATTTTGAGAAGGTATGCCTGCATTTTGTCAGCTACATACTGCATATGCTGACATGGAATTACGAATAATCTGTTTAATACTTTTATATATGTATTGATTCGCAGAGGCTTAGTTAGAAGTGTACTGAAGGCATGGGCAAGTTTGTCAGGGCATTTCACAACGAATAAATGACTGGCAATATCTTCACATGGAATATTCTGTATTAAATCTGCAGACTTGTTTCAGGGACAGGTCATTTGAGAGCACTTTTAGCATTTCAGAGATGCTTTGCTAGCCAAATTTGTCATTTGCCTGTTCATTTAGGGGTGACGGAGCTAAGCTGCATTTCTGTATGGCACAAACAAGCATATGTTGTTATTGTTACTCTCCTTTTGCATCCAGCTAACACATCTAAGTCAAATATGTCTCTGGTGTCAAATGTTAAGGTCAGTTCTGTACAAATATCACACATCTTACTTGCTTACAGTACCAAGTAATGAAATACAGGGATATGTCACTCATTCGCATTATTACACAATACACTTCAGGTTCACCACTTACCTTGTAAATGCAGCAGTTGCCACTGTGTTAGTTCAGGCCTGACTCTAATGCAAGTAGTACACAGCCAATACATGGGGAGGTAAAGGTTGTGAGAGTTGCCTGGCATCAATGTTAGTATATGTATGTGCATAGGAGGAAGGTTTTAAGCCCCTAGCTGGTGAGTGAGTGTGCTATACATTGTCTCTTAGGCAATGCAAGGGCAAATTGAGCACACTTATGTCTGCCTAAACCCACAACAGCTGGTGATTCCCCCTCTGAGTCCTCATCTGCCTGTGCCTGCAGTGACCTTGGCATTGGTGGTGGGATGTGTGCTCCTTCTCCTTGCTGATCCTGTTTTCTCAGGATGATTATTTATTTATTTATTACATTTGTTTACCAGGAAATTCCGACTGGACACAGGCCCTTTTTCAGCGGAGGCCTGGGGAGAAAAGCTCCACAGAATAACATGGTAGATGGTAAACAATAACAATCAAGGTATGAATACAGCAGAGGTGATCATAACATGGAGAAATACAGGAGCAAATTAGGTACAATTGAGTAGTAAGTTCTAATTAACATTGAGAAATAAGAAGTAAAACACAGTGCTACAAATTTTCTAAAACAGTAACTAAATAAGAATAATAATAGAATAAATGATTAACTAAATCCTGGAAGGATTAACAAGCAGTGAGCAATCTTCAGTTCAGTTTTATAGTGATAGATGTTGTGTAACATAGCACATACTGTTAATATTTAAAGACATAGCCATGGATTGTACTGCAGTGCTCCCCCAGATGTATCTAGACACTGAAACTGTGACTTCAGCAACCCAAAAAGATGCTCTATGATGTTTCTAGCTTGAGTGTGTGCCTCATTATGGCATTCTTCAGTGGGTATGTGTGCCAGCACACACATTCAAGATGATTCCCTTGGTGTTGCACATGACTTGGCAGTTAACAGAGTGGTAGCCTTTTCTGTTTATGTAGAACCTACCTTGATCCCCGGGTGGTGTCTTAATTTCTATATATATGCAGTCTATGGCACTAAGTACTTCAGGGTAGTGTGCTACATGGTAGAACTCCTGCATATTTCTGTCCTTCTCCTCAGGAGTATGGGGAAAATATATGTGGTCACTGGCATGTTGGAGCATAGCATTCAGGAATTAATACAGGATCCTGGATGCTGATGCCTATGACTCCCCCAGCATGTCTCCTGTTGGTCTCTGAAAGGTACATATTACTAGGATTCTAAGTGCTACACTTACCTTTGTCTTCACTGGGATGGGATCCCCCTTGGTTGGTCCTTGCTCTGAGCTGAGAATGACAGAGGTTGCAGAGTTCCTGTAGTGTGTCCTTATCCACCCTGTAGCACTGTACAATTTCCACATCATGTAGGTTGTGAAAATTTAAATGGGGCCTGAAAACTCTTCTCCTTCTTGGCCTAGGTCCATTGGCAGCAGCAGCTGCAACATAGGCTTCAGCCTGTTGCACATACAAATGAATTAAAGTGGCAGCAGCCCCTAACATTCTTTCTATGTAAACTCCTTTCTGTGGCTGTATTCCAACAGGTTTTGGAATTCACAGGGAAAACAAGCACTGAGTCTACATGGTTGCTTTATAGCTTGTTGAATTGCTTCACTGTGTTGGACTGGCTGATTAACATGCAATTCAGCTGTTTATGCTGTAATTAGCATGCCATAATGTTTATCTTGTTTGCATTGTGGTGCATACCTCTACACGGCACTTATCGAATCTAAAACTCTTTGTTACTGTGTGTGCATCGTGGCATGACAGGCACACGGTAGAAAAGGATCATATAGGGTTTATTGTATTTGGCTCATTATCTCAAACCTCTACAAAGTCACATCAATTAATCGTTGCATTAATGGAATATTATTACCAGACAAAAGTCACAATAGGAACTAAGCAAGGCTGCCCCCTTTCCCCTTACATATTCATAAATAAATAAAACACGAAGTCTCCAAGTTTTTGACTGCCCTTACATATTCAGTTTATCTCTCAAAAGTTGTCTTCTACTGTTTCAGTCACCCTCTCATTACAACTATCCAGCAGAGATGCACGTTACAGCACTGCTGATGATATTCCACTGTGTTTAATTTTTTTTTTTTTATCTTTGTACCACCCCTACTTAACATCATTAACAATCATAACTTGTTATCCAACTACAAACATAATCTTGATAAATCCATAGCACTGTCTCTGGGGAACATTTCTATTTACTTGAACTCTTGGTATTTCAAAATATATCTGCCTCATATTCCTACATAAAATATCTTGGTATTTTCAATATGTAAGATGAAAAATTCTATTTCAGTTAGGAGATTTCTCCTAAGTGCACGATTAAATAAAATAAGACTTATAGCTGAAACATCACTTTAACCTCTACGTGTGCAATAATTATTAAAATAAACACAATTCCTAGGATATTCTTCCTGATAAACAATATACTAAATAGAGTTCCAACTACTATACTTTAAAAAATATCACACTAATTCTTGACTTTTTATGGAATTATAACCTCAAAGGAAAACGCGATCTAAATCTCCTAAACTTTAAAGCTATACTATATAGGATCACAGGATAATATGAGTTACAAGGCTAGTAAGATATAAGACTATATGAGCCTTACTAATACTCACCCTTATGATATACCTTGTGCTTGAAAAAGGTCAAAGCAGGTAATGTATGGATTGAATTTATGGATGCCTATCCAGTAATTATAGTTCCTCTTGAAGGACAATGCAGTGTCACTCTGTTTTATATGCTAGGGAAGTCTGCTCCACAGATAGGATAAACACCAGCTAACAAACCTGATTTATTTAAATATTAGTGGAGATTTAAATTTTTAGTTTTAATATTTGTGGAATGCAAGAGATCAGGAGGGTGGGATACTTCATGACATGGAATACAAACAGGAGTCCATAAGAAACTGAGCACAGGGACAGGGATTTGAGTACACTGTGGTAGTAAAGGGACTTCAGAACATTAATCTTTTTAGTTGGAACCTTTGGGGTCTTTCTAGATGGGTGGTATGTCTGGATAGGTATATGTGGGGAGGGAGGTGTTGAATTTTATAACTAGCTTGGTAAGCAATGAGTACAGCAAGATCACATCTTTAGACATGGATGAGATGCAGCTAGACATCAGTTGAGCAGAACAGAAGGATCTCCTCACTCCAAGGCTACATGGTGGTCAAAGGAGAAGTTGTCACCTATGACACCAACATCCTTGACAACTGTATCTGTTTGAATTGGGGTACTGGCTATGCTGAAAGCTAGAAGTTGTATATGAGAGTTGTTTACAACTACTGACAGCCCTGCACTTTTTTTAATATTATTTTAGCATATTTTCAGCACAACAATGGTTTGCAAGGATTATTTCTTACTTCAGCTATCCCATGTTGAGGTGGAAATCAGACAATACACCCTTTTCACAGTCATTGACAAGCTTTGTTAGCCATAGGTTTGGGTCTGTGGTTTAAAAACATGAAAAGCATATACTAAAAAGGATGGGTCCCAGCAATGAGCCCTGAGGTATGTTAGTAGTTACCTTTTTACTTTATGAGGTGGTTCCTGCAACTTTAACCACACTGGTTCTATCTGTCAACCAATTAGCCATCCACCTCACAATGTAAGTCTATACTTTCTTCTCTGAGTTTATTTACAATATCAGTAAAGGGAATGGCACTGAGGAACTTGGCCAGATGCAAACAGAGTGTAAAGGCTGAGTGGCTACTATCTACTGCTTCTGTGACACTCCTGAATACATTAACTATATAAACACGATCTCCTTTGGACAAAACTAAACTGTTGGGGGTTTAGATGAGTGAGGTTTTTAATAGCATAATTAATGAAATCATATATGATACATTCCATGACTTTCCAAATTAGGCAAGTTAAACTGCTAGGTTTATAATACCTGGAGTCTGTGGTAGGTCTTCCCCTATGAGGGACATCATTACAGCAGTACTAAGTACTTTGAGATGGGTCTATATTATATTTTCGAAAGTTTAAAAACATCGAACACCATATGGACGACACCATATGAGCGATGTTTGAAATTTCGAAAATATAATAAAAAAATAAAAATAAAAAACTATACTTACCTAAATGCTGTAGGTAGGGGGGAAAGCCCCCCTGCACCCTCCCACACCCCTGCTACTTAAATATTTCTACTCTGAGATCGCACTGCATTGAAGTAAAGGGAAAATATTCCCCTCAGCGATTTCTGTGTTATGAGCGCGATGTTCCGACCAATCGGGTTCGCTCAATATGCATTCACCGTTTACAATTTTCGATCATGCGATAGGAACCCCTTTGAGACATACCCTGTGGTTAAGCTTATGTCGAACAAGTTCATGAAGAATTTCACTACAGCATGTTTGGTGCTATTTTTCAGGAAGCCAGATAGATTGCCTGGACTCATGGAAGTGGTAATTTTAGTTTTATAGAGTCCAGTTAGGACATATTCATGATGATTTTTAGAGGGGTAAGTGACTCAGGGATTGTGGAATTTCAGTGACTATTTCTGAGATAAAGTCATAAGTAAACTTGTCTGTAGGTGTATTAGTTATGTGCTTAGGGTCATAATGGGTGGTGTCATTTTGGATTAGTCCAGAACATTGCTGGGAGCTACTACTTAGTTTTCTGATGAAATTAAAGAAAGATTTGCAGCTATTCTTAGCCTTGAATGCTAGTTTCAATTCATGTTTTTCTTTGATCTTTCTATTGGTTGTGTTTTAACTATTTGCTGATTTTTTTAACACCTTTATTAAATTATCACTTAAGACATAGGCACAGATCCATTAATAGAAAAGAAAACAAACTATATTAACATTTTTCCATTTTAAACATATTATACATTACATCTTCTCTTTATAACAACTTTCAGTTCAACATTACATTAATCACTTAGTTCCTGCCTTTCCTTAAACCTCAATCCTCCTCCTCCTCCTGAACATTATTCTGCATGTATTGTTACCACAACTTTATTCTCTCCTTCCCATTTCTAAAGATCCCTCTTCCAGTTATTTTATCTATTTTACAATAATCACTACTTCAAATACAGTTGGCTTAGATTTTGTTTTCCATTTTCCAGTATTTTTTTTTTGGCAGCCAAAAAAATTAGACTTAAGAATGCCTTACTACATCTTGACAATTCAGATCTTGTGTCCCAACTCAAAAGAATGACTTCCTTATTTACCGCCATTTGCTCCACCAATACTTCTGACACAGTATTTTAAAGGGAATTTTTCAAATCTGCCAACTCATTACAACCCCCCCCCCCCAAAAAAAACATGTTCTCAGTTACATCTTTCTTCCCCATCACACCACCAGCATTTGTTATCTACCCGAGGAAAAATCTTTGAAGTCTGCTTAGGATATAAAAATAGCTATGCAAACATTTCCAAGCAAAAATCCTAAATCTTCTGGACTTTGTTGCATACTTGGGAGCCAAACATACGTCCTCCCACTAGTCCCTTGTAAAATGCTTTTCCAGTCTATCTTTGCAAACTTTTCTAACCACCTTTGATTGATTCTTACAGTTATGCAATATTTTATTTGCCCTACTAATTATCCCTTTTTAGCAGCAGCTTCTGTTCCAGATTTAGCTAAAATCTCTACTAGAGCAGATCTTTCACTTAGGTCTCCCCTGTCTTTTTCTCTTTACCTATACTCTGATATCAAGCCCTGATAGGGAAGATAGTCTCTAACCTGCAGTCCAAACTTTGTGGCTTCATCTTATTGTATTACCTTTCTCTCTCTGGCTGTTTGCTCCCAATGCACTGATTCCATTGTTAGTTTTCTCCAGAAAATTCCAGCTGCCTCTTCACTATTTTCTGCATCCCTACTAGCAGTCATCCCCACTGGCAAAATATTCTTTCTCCATTCATGTGTTGGTTTAGTTCCTAGAATATTTTTTTCAACTTTATGACTATAATATTCTATATGATTCTAATTATTCTCCTTCAAAAACAAGTTGAAATTCACAGGTAAAACTAATTTATTAACACGATTTAATGTTTTCATCTTCTATAACGGACTCCTGCAGAATACATGTATAAATTCCTCCTGTGCTCATAAAACTTTCCCATGTCACATGATGTATTCCTACCTATGAATATTCAAACCTAAAAAAATCTACAAAAATAAGTCTTTAAAAATATTTATAAATATATCAACAATATATCTAATATACAAATCAACCAAAATTTAATTTCTAAAAGTTTTTTATGTTTGAATGTTTATGGGTTGTGACATGGTGGGAATTCTTTACAAGTACAAAGGGGACTTCTATATGTACTCTGGAGAAGTCTGTTACAGAGGATAAAAGTGCTAAATCTTGTTAATAAATTAGACTTGCTTATGTAAATTTTGCCTGTTTGTTACTTTCTTAGTTTTCAGACTGGTTGAGCACTAGTTTTATCTTTTATTTTGAGTATTATTCTTCTTGAGGATCAGCGTTCAAAATCACACTCTTACCTTATTCCTTGAACCCCTCCCCCTGCTTTATCACCATCCCTTTTCATTTTAAAATATAACCTTCAGATCATGATATGTATATGAGCCTTAACTGCATACCTCTAAAATATCCCTTCAAATCAGATAACACTAAACTACCTTGTTCTACTGGGAGTATCAACTTATCCCACTTAACTCTTGCGTTCTTCCCCTGCCAGATAAATTCCTTCAACTCTTTATTAATTAGTGCCCACACCTTCTCATCTGGTTGATAAAAAAATATGCCTGATTGTATATAAAACTAAAGGGACTAAAAACATTTTCAATGCTTCTATCTTATTATCCACATCCATAGGTTCATAGGTAGGTACTAGGCTATCGGCCCTGGGGCCTATACAAGCCCAGCCAAAAAGGTACCCTGGCTTTTGCCACCCAAGAAAATTATTTTCCTGTGCCACTGTCGAACAGAGCCACAGAAGTGATCCCCGGGGTGAAATTCCTATTTCCCATCCAATCATCAAGATTTTTCTTGAAGAGCGCTAATGAGGAGCTTTATTTGATATAGATAGGTAGTTTATTCCACAGTATGGGAAGTCTCTGGGACAGGAATCTATCCCTCCGGCATGTTCTGTTTATTGTGGTGACATGGTTTAGGTCCCTAGAGCGCGTAGCTTGGAGGGATTGGGATTTCTTTAAGTGGAGCATGTCCAACAGCTCTGGGTTTGACACAGCTCTGTATGTTAGGCAGAGATCACCTCTGAGTAGGAGATATGTGACGGAGTAAAGCTGCAGTTTTTTGAGACGGTCTGTGTACAGCATCTGTTTGAGGCCGGTAATCCTCTTTGTGAGGCATTTCTGCGGCCTTTCCAGTTGTTGTAGATGTCTTGTGAGGTACATACCAAAAGAGGCGTTATACTCTATTGGGTCTAATGAGTGATGAGTAGAGGGGAACAATGACCTCTTTTTTTCTGGATGAGAAATCTTTTGTGATGAGGTGTGCCACGTAGAAGGATTTCCTGACTACTGTGGTGATGTGATTATCAAAGGAGAGACTACTGTCCACCTGTGTCCCAAGGTCTCTTATCACACTTTCGGTGTTAAGTATACTACTGCCTATGTTGTAGTTCATGGGTACAGAGTTTTTACCAAAGGGGATGACAATGCACTTTTTGGCACTGAGCTTGAGGCCATGGCTTTGACACCAGGCATCTGTCTCAGTGAGGCCCTTTTGTAGGATGTCCACATGGTTAGGAGTTTCGATTATGGCTCCTAGTTTGCAGTCATCTGCGAACTTCGTTAGCCAAAGACCTTCCGTGCTAGCCTGTACTTCAGAGAAGTAGATACCAAACAGGAGAGGACCCAGGACTGAACCCTGTGGTACTCCACTTGTCACTGGTCTGAAGTCGGATTTGGAGTCTGCTAATTTCACAGTGTGGGTTCTGTCAGTGAGCCAGTTGGCAACCCATTTTATGACATAGGGATTTATACCTAGTTTAGTGAGTTTATCTATAGTTCCAGAGTGGGGGATAGTGTCGAAAGCCTTGGCAAGATCTAGATAGGCTGTGTGAACCACCTTACCCTCATCTACGGCTTTGGTGACTGCTTCAAAGAAGTCTATCAGGTTTAGGAGACATGATCTGCCTTTTACAAACCCGAACTGGGTGGGGTCCAGAGTTTGGAGATTACCAATGTCTTTGTTTATAAGTTCCATGATGATACATTCCATGGCCTTGCAGACCATGCTCATCAGGCTAACAGGCCAGTAGTTCCCGGGATCCGTGGTGGCTCCCTCCTTGTGGAGTGGGATAACCGTTGCTGTGCGCCATTCAGCAGGCACAAAGCCTGAGGTGAGGCTATGATTGAACATGGTACTTAGGTGAGGTGCCAGTTCGTTCTGTAGTTCGTGTAGAACGCAGCCTGGGATGTTGTCTGGTCCCATGGATGCTGTGTTCTTGGCTTTGGAGAGTGTGGTTTTTACCTGTGCAGCTGTGATTACAGGAACTTTGCATTCTTCCGGTATAGAAATGGGCTCTTTAGGGGGTGAGAGGGTGGTAAAGTTAGCACTGAACCTATCTGCCAGGATGTTGGCAATATCAGTTGGGTCTGTATATTTAGTGCCATTGTGCTGTAACTCAGAGCAGATCTGAGTGTTGCCATTGAGATTCTTGACATAGCTATAGAATGCTTTGCGGCTGTCTTTAGAATCAGTGGCGATTTTGTTTTAAAAGAGCTTCCAGTTTCTCAGTTTTTGCCTTATCTTTTGTTTAGTCTATTCCCACTTATCCTTAGCTGCCATAACAGAAACCTTATTAATCTGTACTCTTAAATACCTCATCTTATCTTGTCCAATTAAATATTGCTATTGCTGAACCATTTCATGCATGAGTACTTAATTTATGGCTATAACATCTGTTTTAGCTTCATTCATTTTATATTAAAAAAAAACATGAAAATGTCTCAAAATGTTTCACATCATCAAGATGTCCTTTTGTGGATAAATCAAGTACAAAATAATATCATCTGCAAATAAAGCCAACTTTCTTGATTACCACACCAGTTATATCCTTAAATTTCTGAGTCCCTTATTTTCTTTGCCAATGGCGATAAATATAAAGCAAACAGCAAAGAAGAAAAAAAGACACCTCGCTGCCTGGTTCCTCTGTTCAAACATATCTTATCGGACAGAAGTCTTCCAACTTTAAGTCTTGCCTCCAATACTTACAATAATAAGGTTAATTAGGAGTATATTTTATCAGGAAATGCAACTTTTTCCATTGCTCTACTCATAAAATCTCAGCTTATTCTGTTGAATATTTTCTCTGCATCAAGACCCAACAACTGCAGCAGCATGTCTTTCTATTCTGCTTTCCTCTCGAACATCATTGTTCTATTAATGTTGTCTAATCTTTGCTCCTTCCACAAAACTACACTGATCCATATCTAACAATTCTGGCAATACCATTGCTATTCTTTTAGCAAGTACACACATAAACATTTTATAATCATGGTTTAATATTGAAATGGGTTTATATGAAGTGCGATCTCACTGGCCTTTACTCTCTTTGGGTAATACAGCTTTCTTCCAAGATGCATGTGCTTCCCCTCCTTTTAAAAACAGTACTAAACATAATCTTCCAGATATTTATCACTTTATGACCTCCAAACTTCTGAACTTCCACAGGAATTCCATCTGTCCTGGAAGACTCTGTGCAAACTGATCATACATCATCATTTTATCTCATCTTCTCCTATCTTAACTATTAGTTGTTGAGCCTCATCTTCCTCTAATCTTGGCATAATTAAGTCTTCCATAAATATTTCCATTTGTGCTCTTTCTTGTTTTCCACATTATTATGTTTTATAGAAATGTTCATACAATTTCATAAATATCTCTAATACCTCTACAGGATCTCTAGTTATTTTTCTTGTTATAGTCTCCCCAAGTTTGTCGACAACATTTCTATTTTCTGTTGCCTAAGTCATTATGCTAAAAGTTTTTTTTTTTTTTGCTCTGGAGTTATTCTCAAAAAAAAAAAAACAAACAAAAAAAAAACAGGTGCTTAATAGCAGTCTGTCTAAACTCATGCATATTTTCCATATACTCTCTTACTTTCTCTTTAGCACTCTGCAGTTGCACCTCTTTTTGTTCTCTGAGATTTCCCTTAATCAGCAATACTTTAAACTTTGTAAGTCCTTCTAAATAATTCTGATTACTTCTTAAACATATCGCTTTTATGATTTTATTTTCATCTTATTTTTAAGCTTCATTTTCATTTTATCCCACTCATTAATTATAACTTCTGAAGAAATGTATATTTTTCCTAATAACTCTCAATAATTTCCACCACTGATTCCTTAAATTTCTCTTTTTAACAGGGAAGTAGCAAAGTGCCAGTGTTTAATTTTTACTTCATTACCCTGCATTTTTATATTAGTTTTCACTAGTGCATTATCTGAAATAGTTACTGGATGCATGTCAAAATTTTCAATTAAATACACACATTCCTGTGAAATATAATTTCTATCACATCTAGCCCAGTTATTGTACCTTGGGGAATAATATGAAAATTCCCTCAGAGTTCCTACTACTGAATTCACGTCTTGCATTCTAAATATTTTCACAAATGTCTTCATAAATCTGCCCTATTTTCTTATATTTTCCCTACTAGGCCCCCCAGATACATCTTCACTGTTGCAAGTCATGTTTCAGTCCTGACATATAAGTAATACTCCCTGCTGCAAATTGATTATTCCTCCCAAAATTTTCTTAAGCTCCATAACATCAGTTTTTGGTGGAATATGAATACATGCTAGTATAATTTTCCTCCTTTGTCAGTATCCCCTTACTACCACAAATCTAACATTATTATCCTTTTTCCCTCTTCTATCAAAATTGGAGCTCCTCCAACAATTAGTATAATTACTCCCCTTTTCCTTTGTCCCTGATTGTCTGCTGGATATCAGTCATGAAATATTTTCTTTATCAAATCCATATACTAATCTCTTTCCAAATGTGTCTTCTGAAACGTTACTATTTGTACTCTGCATTTCTTAATATAACTCAATACACTTTCCTTTTTTTCTATCTCTGAAGGTCATTTATGCTCAAAATAATATTGACAGCACAGTCATTATTATAATAATAAGCTATTGTTACCACTTATTACTCATGTCAGCTTTTTTGAATGTGCATTTCCACCTTTTGTGTTACAAGCACACACTAATGTTTGCCAAACTGATCTTTCAGACAATTGTTTCCTGTCATCTCAATGTGAACCTATGTCACATTTCCGACTTTTCTGTTGTAATGTAAACCATCAAACAAAAAACTAAATACATTTTCAGGGCACCACATAATCTGTTAACTTAGAACAAACACACAAAACTATGTACATTTTCAAAAAATGAAGTTAACCTTCCTGATAGTAACAATTGCCTCAAATTGACAGCTGTACACATATGAATTACATAACCTAAAATTAAGGTCACCCATGTAAAAGAGCATGTTACAGCCTGTGTTCCCACTTACACTGATTGCTGTCTGTTCTTTCCATTTCTGTATTCCCCTAACAGCTTATATGCTTTCAGAAAACATTAACTTTTAGCCTCAAGAAAAAGTGCACTGGCTATCTTTAAATAAAACTAAATTATACTCTGTTCAGTTAAATGCACTGATGTACTAAGGCTGATAGGGAAGCTGAATATTATCTTATTCAAGTCTAATAATTTAAAACTTTATTTTTTATTTAACTGTTTGCTCTCTATCTTTAAATTGTGCATTTCCCTAAGCAAGCAATGCTTAGATCTCTCAAGATTAAAAGTTTGCACTGGCAGACAACTTGTTTCCATGGAAACAGATGGTGCAACTGCCTTTAGCTGCAGATGTTTTAACCCACTGAACATTTGCTAAAGGAAAACAAACAAGCTAATATCATTCTATACGTAAGAAACATAGCACTTCTCATGGCAAAGAAGTTATGTACTTACCATAACGTTCCATATGAGTTGTTCATCTCGCCTTCATTCTTACTGATGGGTTTGGAGCCAATCCCTCGGCTCTGAGTCAGCCTACTACAAAGCTCGAGGTTTCCAAATAGCTCGAGGCCAAGTCCCTATCCCATGATGCACCTAGAGTTACCTCAGATCTTGTTTGTTGCATAAAATAATACAATATGTCATCCTATAGCTCTATAAGAGAGAAAGTATAGAAGGGTTGAGTGACCAGGAAGTATCTAGCATCTCAGTCTTCTGAAAGCTCAGGAGGGAGGGACCTAAGAATGAAGGCGAGCTGAACAACTCACATGGAATGTTATGGTAAGTACATAACTTCTTTATGTGAAGTTGTTCTAGCTCGCTGTTCATTCTTACTGATGGGTAACGTCCCAAGCACCATCTACCTCGGGTGGTTCACGGGAGTATATTTTTCAGGACCATGGATCCAAAGGAGGCCCTGTCGACTTTGTAATTAGTGATAAAGGTATGAGGTTTCGACCAAGTGGCTGCTGCACAAATGTTATCAATAGGAAGTCTGGCAGAAAAAGCAGAAGATGTAGCAACTGCTCTGGTTGAGTGAGCTTTAATTTTATGCTGTAAGGGCATATTGGCAGCTGAATAAGCAAAGGTGATACAATTAGATAGCCATTTAGACAGAGTTGTTTTAGCCACTCGCATACCTTTCCTGGAGTCTGAAAAGGAAACAAAAACCTGATCTGATTTTCTGAATTTTTTTGTTCTATCCAAATAAAATCTGAGCTGTCTGTGAACATCAAGTTTGTAAAGCATGTACTCTAGATTGTTGGAGTGATTGGGGAAGAAAACTGGCAAATCAATAATTTGGTTGAGAGTAGTTTCAGTGAAAACCTTAGGCAAAAAGGAGGCTTAATGAACAAGGCCTGAAGCTCTGACACTTTGCGGGCAGAAGTAATAGCCACTAAAAAGATAGTTTTCCATGACAAAAATTTGAGGTCACATGAGGAAGCTGGTTCAAATGGAGGAAGAATAATGCGGGAAAGCATAAAATTTAGATTCCATGGGGAATAGGAAGATTTCACAGGTGGTCTAATATGAAAGGTCCCTTTGAGAAAGGCTTTGGATAATTTGTGTAACATAATACTCAATCCTTCAAATCCCAGATGAAAGTCAGAAATGGCAGCAAGTTGAACACGGACTGTTGCTGCTGCAGCTCCTTTACTGAATATCATGGTCAAGAATTCTAGTATAGAGGCCATAGGGGGTTGGTAAGGATCAACATTGTTTTAGAGGCTCATATAGAAATTTTTTTTCCATTTGCTTCCTCATAGAGGATTTATGAGAGGATAAAAGAATTTGCTTCATCTCATTGGAAAGGTTATGGAACCTGGCTATGATGGGAATTTGAGCAGCCAAGCTGTCAGCTTCAGGGACTGCAGAGAGGGATGAAGTTCCCCTGACGAGTGCATCAGAAGGTCCGGAACTGGGTCCAGAATACAGGGGTCCTCCAAAAGATGAAGTCGAAGGAAGGGGAACCAAATCTGGAGAGGCCAATGAGGAGCTATTAGAATAATGGTCCTTCCCAGGGTTTTTGCTTTCTGTAATACCTTGGGTATCAATGGGATTAGTGGAAATGCATAGAGGAGACCCGAGGGCCAATCGTGAATGACTGCATCCCTTGAGGCTTCTCCCAGAGGGGGAATCAGGGCAAAGTAGCTTCTGCATTTCGTGTTATCGTGACTGGCAAAAAGGTCACAGCAAGGCTGGCCCCACCTGCGGAATATCCTGTCAGCTATTTCTGTCTTGCGGGACCACTCGTGGGGCAACAAAATTGCTCTGCTCAGCTTGTCTGCTATCACATTGGATTTCCCCGGGATATGCATTGCTAACAGAAAGCACTGGGTAGATATAGCCCACTGCCATACTCGTAGGGCCTCACGACAAAGGGGGTATGACCTGGTTCCTCCTTGTTTGTTCAAGGACTAGACCACTGACATGTTGTCCATCTGAATCGCAATTGTGCCCAGAGGAAGAGAGTCCTGGAAATACTGCAACGCCAAAAGTACTGCTCTCATCTCTAAGACATTGATATGAAGATGTGTCTCTTGATCGGTCCATGTGCCTTGGGCTGTTCTTCCCTGAAAATGCCCCCCTATCAGGAAAGCGTCCGTGGTCACTGTGGCCGCTGGTGGGGTTAAGACAAATGGACATCCTATTGTAACATGAAGTGAGGACAACCACCACTGAAGATCTTTCTTGCAGGAGTTTGTGATCATTATCTGGTGAGACATGGGGAGCTCTTGGTAAGACCACTGAGTGAACAATAGCCATTGCAGTATCTGCATGTGCATATGACCCAATGGTATGGCCAGAATTGCTGCTGCCATCATACCTAACAATTTCAGAACTTCTGATGCTGGAGCCTTGTTTTTGGATATTAGAATGTGGACTCTTTCTACTGGAACTCTTAGTGTGGTGGTGGTGGTGGTGTCCAGTTCTGCTCCAATAAAGACAATATGTTGCGATGGCGACAAGGCAGATTTTTTTGAGTTTATTGTAATGCCCAGCTGGTTGCAGAGTGACAGAGTGGATTCCCTGGGCTGAATGAGTTGATGCTAGGTGGTGGTGGTGAGGAGCCAATCATCTAGGTACGGAAACACCTGGAGCCTAAACGTCTCAGGTGAGACATAACCACTGCCATGCATTTGGTGAACACTCTGGGGGCTGCAGTGAGACCAAAGGGCAGGGCTTGAAACTGGTAATGATCGGCTCCCAGCCGGAAGCGCAGATGATCCCTTAATTGTCTGGCCATTTTTATGTGATAGTACACATCCTGGAGCTCTATCGAGCACATCCAATTGTCTTTCCATAAGAAGGGAAGTATCGACTGAAGCATGATAATCCAAAACTTCTCTTACTTGACAGATCTGTTTAGTCTGCTGAGGTCCAATATAGGTCTCCAGTTCCCTGTCTTTTGTGGAACTAAAAAGAATCTTGAGTAAGTTCCAGATCCTGTCTAGTCTGCTGGGACTGGTTGGATGACTCTTTTTCTTAGCAACGTCTGGACCTCTACTGTTGCTTGTTCCCTGTAATTGGGTGGAATGTCTGGGATTTTTCTTGTCAGTGGAGGGGGTGTGGCGAATGTAATGAAGTATCCTCTGGAAATGATACTTTGTACCCAGTTGTCATTTGTTATTTTGAGCCAGGCGTCTGGGTACAAAGATAAGCGACCCCCGACTGCATCCACAGCAGGACAGTCGGACTTACTTTCAGGAGTGCTGGTAGGGCTTCCCAAAGAAGTGATCTCTGTCACCCTGGTTTTGCGGACCCCCTCTGCCATGAGGGCGGCATCTTCCATTATTGCCCACTCCTCTGCCCCTGGAGGGGCATTCACCACTTGTGTCCTAAAAGGCTCCTTGGGCTTTTCAGAACCACATTTTTCCTCCCCTTTGACCTTTGGGGTAGGGTCTGGTAGGAGTGGAAAAAGGGACTCCAACAGCAGACAGAGTCTTTCCCTCCTACTCACACCTGGTCAATGTTTCCTTAACTTTGGGCTCGAAAAGGGACGCACCATCAAAAGAGGTATTCACAAAGGATGACTTGAATGGCTCCATGAAGGAACACAAGCGCATCCAGGAGTGCCTCCTAAAAGCAACTCCTGTACCCACTGCCTTGCTCGTTCCATCAGCTGCATATGAAATGAGGCGCATGGACGAGTTGACAATGGAGTTGAGGGTAGCAAGCTGGGAGGCAACTTTATCTGTAGCTCCTGCAGCTACTGTACCCTGAAGAGTATCTCCCAGCTCTTTAAGAAGATCTCTTTGTAGTCTCATGAAATGGGTTAAATAGTTAAGCGAACGGAGTGCAAAAGTCACTGAACTAAACATGCGCTTCCCATATCTATCCATGATCCTGGAGTCTCTGTTAGGAGGATGGACAGATGAGGAAGTTTCAGACATTTCCTTTTTGGTGGCTGCCACCACCACCATGGCATCAACTGGCATACCTTTGGTCATGAAGGATTTATCTTGGGGGGCAGATATGAACTTATTAGGCCTCCTAAGGACAGGCTCCATGGTGTCCGGAGACTCCCACACCCTTCGTGAGACCAGCTGCATAAGCTCACTGAAGGGTGGAGACACCCAAGAGGTGGAGGGCTGAGACCCGAAAGCCTTCAGGAGAACCGACTCATCTTCAGTAGGGTTGGTGGACTGCCAGTCACCCCTCTGCCTAAGGACTTCAAGTATCTCTGCAAATGGGATATCCTCAGAGGGGGACCGTGTGGACCCTTCTGATTCATACAAGTCAGTATTGGATGTTAGGGACTCCTGAGGGGAGTCTAAATGTTTCATCTTGCACACTCGCTTCCTGGGAACCTCATCAGTGGGAGCTTCTGCTGGGGTCTTGGAAGAGCATGGGCCACCCAATGGGGCTTCCTGAGGCTCTGGGTCTCTGCACTTTGCCAGGATCTGTGAAGCAGAAGCAGACACAGATGCTTTAGGGGATGAAGAAGCCAGATCTGAGGTTGAGGATGTCTTGGGAGACATAACTCTCCTCATGGCTTCGAAGGCACCCCTGCTCCGAAGAAGAAGGGACCGACGGATCCGAGGAAACCATCAATACCCCTGGCACCGGGACAATGGGCTCTACGCCTGAGGTAGGAGCCAAGCTCATCTGAGCTGAAGCCCAAAGAGGCAGAGTCAGAACTGACAAGTCGGTTTGACTATTCTCCCCAGACCCGACCAGAGAGTGTCGGCTCCTAGAGTCCCTGATCAGAGCTAGGACGTCAGAGTGAATGGAGCCGAAGACACTGGAGCAGGCGTCAGCTCCGAAGGCTCCACAATCAGCAAATCCAACTCCTCCGGCTCTGAAGGACTGGTATGGCTCGGAGGAGAAAGAGTTATAGCTGGCATAAGGGTCTTTGGCTCCGAAGCCGGCTGGGTCAGAGCTGATAATTTTGCAAAGGCCGGTGCTTGTAAAAGCTTCTGCACCACGATCCACATCCAAATCTGAAAGGCTAACAGAAGACTGAGATGAATGGATCGATGGTACTGACTGAAGTAGAGGAGATTTTGGAATTTCGGATACCAGTTCCAAAACCAGGGACTGGCTCCAAAAAGAAAAGACAGTTGGCTCCGAGACCTGAGGAGCCGATGTAACAGACTTTTTTGAATACACAGAAGTCTTGGAGGACTTTGAGGACTTACTAGATCCATCCTGGTCACTCAATGCCTCCTGCAAAGACGGTTTCAACAAATCCCTGTCAATAAATTTCGTCTTTCTCTCTTGAAGAACCTGAGAAGAAAAGGAATGGCATGTGGAATATGTTTCTTGTAAGTGCAAGGCACCTAAGTAGTAGACACAATTGACATGGCTGTCAGTAACAGACATCTTCTGCCCACATTTAGGGCATTTTTTAAATCGTGACTTAGGGTGTTTGCCCTTGTCATCAGCCATGACAGAAAAAATGGACACACCCAATAGCAACAATATGAATTAGCCTTCTAACAAAAAACAGGTTAATATACACACAAAAACACAAGCTCTTCAAACTAAGGCTAACAACAAGCAGAAATGTAAATAAGCCTTCTAATAAAAAACAGGCTAAATATAATTACACAAGCCCTTAACTAAGGCTAAAAAAATTACACATACACAATTCTTTTTCTAGCAGATATACCAATAGTAACAATCACTAAACTGTATACTTTAAAGGTTAAGTCTAAAGCTGTGATAAAGGTCACTAAGTAAGCACACAATACTATTACTAAACAAAAAAGTGACAGAAATCTAAATAAGCCTAATAAAAAACGATGCCAAATATATAACTAAGAAAAGGCACACAAGGGAAAGGGAAACTACAATATAAAGATGTAGGAGCTTAGCTAACTATCTAACTATTATATTCAAGAAATAACAATAGTATTTTGAAATGTAAGAAAAGTAAGGTTTTTACTGGCCCAAGCTAGCGAGAATCTCCGATCTTTTGCAGCGGCAAACTAGATCTGAGGTAACTCTAGGTGCATCATGGGATAGGGACTTGGCCTCGAGCTATTTGGAAACCTCGAGCTTTGTAGTAGGCCAAATCAGAGCCGAGGGATTGGCTCCAAACTCATCAGTAAGAATGAACGGCGAGATAGAACAACTTCACATCACTTGTTTTTAGATTAAACCAAGGGCATTAATCCAGATATTCCTCTATGCAAAAATAAGACAAAGCATCTAAACTCTATATATAATATAATCAGAGCACTTCTATAAGTTCATAGGTAATTAATAGGCTAGCTACCTCTGTAGGCCATTTTAAGCCTAGCCAATTTACCTTTCAAAGTTGAGAATCAAACTCCATACCTTGGGTTTATGAGGTAAACACCTTAACCATTATACCAGTTTCCAACCACATCACTCTAAGATTGCACCATATTATCTTAAACTTGCTTTTGTACAGCATTTCTTCTCTTTTAGCACTGTAATGACTATGGGCCAGATTCAGGAAGCCTCCGTGTAAGAGTTATAACTCTTACACGGAGGCTGCAGTTAAACTGTGTGATGTCAGCATGTCATGCATATGCATGAGGT
>NC_056731.1:1703647836-1703680336 GCF_019279795.1 Protopterus annectens
TTTTTTTTTGGGGGGGCAAAAAAAAAAGGGGCAAATTAAAAAAACCCTTTCCTGTCAATGGAACTCTGCTTGCCCCAGCCACAAAATATAGACTTGTATGAAGTGAAACACATTAAAAACAAATAAATTGTATATGTGTTTTATACCTAAAAGCATCAACAAAAAAATCTCTACTTGAGGACTGCAACCAACTTAAAAATACTAGACATTTTTTCAAATACTTTCATATATATTGCCCTTGGCCACTAGGCACCACCTTTAGGTTTTTATAGCACTAGGCTATATTTTGCCACCAGAATGAAAATAAATGCATATCAGTAATTTGTTTTTCTTTTTTTGAAGTTCCATATGAATAAATACCAGAACCTTGTCTTTACTGGGTTGTTACAACATTACAATTAGAAATTATACTTGTTTCTTAGAAAAAGTAATATTTAATGCCATTTTAAATGTTGCAGTAAATACAGTAAACACAGAACTTTTACAAGTGCAAGTTGACATTCGAATGTGCTACATACATGTGTATACTTGTCTTTAATGCTGTTAGTTGAAGTAACGAGTTGTATGAGGTTTACTATACAAGAATTTCATTCAGTAAATTTTATAAGAAAATCTAAAAGTAAGATGGAGGCTTTTTTTTGTTGTTGTTAATAGTAGAATCATATTAATGTCAGATGACATTTAAAAATTGGCACCCTGCAGCATTCTCAAAACATTTCATGTAAAATGTTAGTAGAACTATTTCCCCTTCAGAATAACAAACGTAAACATTATCAATTCATGAAAATATTAACGTGTAGCAATTTTGGGTATAAAGATAATGGGCCGGATTCACAAAGGCTTGCACGGAGTCTAAGAGTAGTGTAAGACTCCATGCAGCCTTCGCGATCCAGGAACAGCCCAAAGTCCGTGTAAGAGACAAGCTAAAACATCTCTTACACGGAGTGGGCGTGGATAAGCTAATCACCTCACTTGCAGCCGAATAGCATGCAAATGAGGATGATTAGCGATCCAGGAAGCCCAGAACAGCCCGTGTAAGAGCCGTTTTAGCTGCAGAAATGTACTCAGTTGACAACTGAGTATGTTTCTGCAAAAACTGCAATGGAGCCATGTCAGCTCCAAATAAAGGGTGCATATGTGTCAGGCAGCATGCCAATGGCCAAATATGTGGCCATTGGCAAAGTAACCTGATGCAAATATATTAAAAATATAATTTTTTTTTCGGCGATCGCCGATGTTTAAACCCAGTGCAGCCCCGTGCAAACGGGCTGTGCTGTATAAAACATAAAAACGAAGGTTATAAACCCACAAATGTGGGTTTTATGCAATACATGGAATGTCAATGCAGGGACCAGCAGACCAAAACCAACATGGCCACCGTGTAGTGGTTGCTAAGGGGGGAAGCTGAGTCTAAGACATGTAACTAAGCATTAGTAGGCAATCTGATGCAAATGAGTGTTAGGATACTGAATTCCACTGTCGCATAGCAAATGAGCACAGTCTGAGTAGTGTAAGAGTTACAGAAGGGAGAGGAACAGAGTAGGAGATAGGTGACATCACAGGGGGGAATGGTAGAAAGAAATGCAGTTCATTGGAGGTCAGAGTTACATGACAGATGTCAGACAGATATCATGGAAAGAGGTGTGCCACTAGATAAGCATGAGAAAGTCAAGAAATCGAAGGTGTACACTGTTGCCTACACCGAAGTTTCTTGCTGGGCGTGCATGCGCATGTGTGCGCGCCATGAAGCGAGAGTAAGGCAGTGTGTGCATGTGTAAGGCAGACTGAGCATGTGGGAGCGTGTTGGGAGATGTTTAACACTGTTTGCGTGGGTGTGCATGCGTTTTAATCTGAATAAGCAGATTCTGAACCATGTAAGCATGTGTGCGCACGTGTAAGCCACTGTGAGTGTGTTTCTGCTGGTTTGCACATGGCTCCTCTCTGAGGAAACAGAGAGGAAAAAGGAAGCAACAGATTTAGTAGGAAGCTAGCAGGGAATACTGCTGGAGCTAGCAGGTGAAAACAATTAGAAGCAGGCAATTACACAGGCAGAATAGTAGCCCAGCCCAGCACTTAAAACTCTGCAAACAGCAGTGCAGGATGTTTCTCTCAAGAGACACTGCAAGACAGGAGTAAGCTATTAGAAGTGAAAACTGAAAAAGCTGAACTCAGAGCAGAAATGTTAGGGGCTGCCATAGCTGTCATAATGAGACATAGGCGACTTGCTGAGGGTGGTGACAATACAGATGGTGCCAGACAACCCACAGTGAGGAGATGGAGAAGAGTGTACAGGCCCAGGGTCACCTACCACGGGTTACATGAGCTGGAGATAGTAGAGCACTATAGAGTGGACAGAGACCTCCTGCAGCAAATAGTGGAGCTGTGCAGGCCACGCCTCACACACAGAACCAACAGAGGGGAACCCATCCCAGTGGAAACCAAGGTATGTGTTGGCCTAAGAATACTAGCAACAGGTACCTTCCAGAGACCAAATGGTGATATGATGGGGATATCACAGGCATCAGCCTACAGGGTACTGCACCAGTTCCTGGATGCCATGTCAGCACATGTCAGTGATCATGTATATTTCCCCAATGCCCGTGAGGTATTGGCCAGCAATATGCGTCTCTTCCAGCAAATAGCAGAATACCCTGAGGTAGTGGGTGCAATAGACTGCATGCACATATGCATCAAAGCACCTGCCGGTGAGCGGGGTAGGGCATACATCAACTGCAAGGGCTTCCCCTCCATCAACTGCCAGGTCGTGTGTGATGCCCAGGGCATAATAATGAATGCGTGTGCTGGCTGTCCTGGGAGCTACCATGATTCCCACATCTGGCATTTGACGCAGCTGTACCAGACATTTGCCAATGGGGACATCCCGCACGGACACCTAGTGGGGGATGCAGGTTATGCACTGGAGCTGTGGCTGATGACACCCATCAGAAATGCACACACACCTGAACAGGAACGCCATAATGAGGCACACGCACAAACACGTAATGTAATAGAGCGTGTGTTTGGGCTGCTCAAGTCATGGTTCCGGTGTCTGGACACATCTGGTGGAGCCTTGCAGTACACACCAACTACATGTACCCAAATTGTCATGGTATTTGCTATGCTACATAATATGATCTTGCGAAAACAGCTGCAGCAGGACCAGCATAGGGCCGGGCCAAACAGCCCCCCACCATTGCCAAGGCCATCACAGGCAGAGCGTGACTCGGAGGAGGAACAACCTGAGCCTGCCCCAGTAGGCAGAAGGAGGCGTGCCCAGTATGCCCTGGCCTTGGCAAAGAGGCAACGCATAGCACATACACTGGCTCAGTAGGAACAATGGGAATGATACCCCCTCTGACTCACTCAAATAATAACATGGATGCCTACAATGACATGACCTGCTCACAAACATGTACAGGGAAGTGTAATATGCGCATCCGACAGAGGCAGCCATGCAGCACTACATGAGGCATGAATGCCATGTGTTAAGTAATGTAACACCATGTACTATATGCACACCTGAGGACCCTGACTAACATCCTACCCTCACCAAGCATCATGCCACAATATGACAATGAGATGATCAAGTGCAATAATTGACTGAAGTATCGCAGTTAGTCAAAGGGGATCCAATGTGTGCCAGTCTGGGATGACATGCTGAGCATGACATGATGCTCCACCTGCTAGGACTGGCGTGCACCTATCAGTGCAGGCCGTATGGATACTGGCAAAGGCTGTTGTTACCCACAGTGTGCCCTGAATAGGTAAGGCTCAAAACACAAACCTATCTCCATAGGTATCAGAAGGGATAAGAATAAGATAAGGGATAAGTTGAAACAGCAAGATGCATGCAGTCTAAACTCACCCAGTATGGAGAATGTTGATATCTGTGCTGTAACAGAAAACTGAGTCAAGGCTCACAACAGCACCCTAACACTACCAGGTTACACCTCATACTGTGCTGTACAGACTCAAAACATGGAACAAGCTACAAAAGGAGGGTGACTAGCAAGAATTGTCAAGGATAACCACACCCCCATGTTGGTACCACAACAAGAAGCAGCATGGACTAGCCATGGTCAAGTAACAGTAGCTAAAACTGCCCCCCCCCCCAGTTTATAGCCTGCTACAGACTACTGTCCCAACACCAGGAACTGCACCTGGCCTATGCTGGAATACATGAATATATCAAGTCCTCCAAACCACATTATATTGGGTGACTGAAAATACCCAGACATAGACTGGGAGCATTATACTAGCTCCAACAGTGTAGGACAAAAGTTCATAGAATCCATAAACCAAAGGCCCAGGAACAACGTACCACTCCCACAAGAGGGATAAGCATACTGGATGTGATAATCAGCAACATGGGTACTGGATGGCAAGACGAGAAGTGTATTGCTCACTGGTAAAACCAGACTATAGAGTAATCACACTGGATATACAAATCCTGACCACAGTCCCTGGCCAGAAAACCACAGTGGAAAACATGTGTAAAGCAATATTTGCACTCCTCCAAACTGATGTGGAATCCATTAAAGGTCCTGTGCAGGTGCAAAATATGGGTCACACCTCAGAACCTGTAATACAGCCATTCCATGAACACTGACAGGAATGCTTGGATTATGCAATCCTAAATTAAAACAAGACACAATGCCATACACACAGGCATATGGCATGGTGGACACCAGCCATAACCAAACCATGCAAGAGAATGAGGAAGCTACTACATGATAGAGCAAACATAAACAATGAAGTAATCACTGATCAGTAGTATGGCAATAAAATATGTCCACACATACAATCCACTAAGGCCAGCCACAACAAGCTGAATCTGTGAATCCTGAGGCAATGTTACACCTGCCCCAAGTACACAGAAAACCCCCAACTCCACCCAAGAAATACAAATATATGTGAGAGATGCAACCATCTATCCAAACTGGAGGCTCAGCTCCCTCAACTCAGTACTCCCAAAACTAGTCAGGAGGAGTAGGTAACCACACACACCACAAACACAGTCCCACATAGACCTATCACAACTGCAAACCAAACACATAAACACAGAAAAACATTCCCGGAAGCACAAATTACAAACACAGCACACCAACAGCGGCCTCTAAAGCAGACACCCAATCAAACAACCTCCAAACATAGCACATGCAACACATAGTACACAAAGCTGGTGTGCCAAGCAGTCACAGGCCAGAAGGAGAAACAACATGCCTGATACAGTTGTAATAGGTGACTCCATAGTCAGACACACTGCTGTCCCGCACACCAGACTGAACAAGGGAAAGGGTACAGTAAGCTGCCTGTAGGCTGCCACAATATGCCACATAACAGAAGTATGCAGGTCACTCCAAAGCAAGTAGAAATATGATGCAGTCATAGTCCATGCTGGTGTGAATGACCTGAGATGTACCTCCCTAGACTACATGAAAAGAGACATAGATGAGCTATCTGATTATGTAGTCCAGGCCAGTATGACACTCACCATTTGCAGCTTCCTATCCTTACCAAGAATAATGCCACAGTACAAACATGGAATGATCAGTCATAGCAAGTGGCACACTTAATGGTGTCATTCCAAGGGGATCCAATGTCTGTCTGCTTGAGATGTCATGCTTGACAAGCCACGCAGCTGTTCTTGGGATGGCTTGCACCTGTTACCCCTGGGCATCTGGATATTGGATAAGGCCTTTGCCACCTCCATAGAGCCTTTTCTAGGCAAGGCTGAAAAGACTAACCCACCACCCTAGAAAACATAAGTGGAAAGAAACATAAGGGTAATGCTGACCAATGCCAGATGTGTAAACCCCAATATGCATGCTCCCAAGGCCATCCCCAGTATGGAGAACATCAATGTCTGTGCAGTGACAGAAACCTGCTGCAAGCTTCCTGACAGCACACCAGCACTACCAGGTTATACCACATATCATGTGTCATGGCCCCAAAACCTGGAACAAAACATAAAAGGAGGGTGAGTATACATATTCAGCACAGACACCCATACGTCCAGGTAACTGACAATGCACAAGGCATTGGAGTCCACCCATGTGCAACTAACTGTAGGCAAGACTGCTGTACAGTCTGTAGCATGCTACAGACCACACTCTCACACACAGGAACCCCACCCAGCCGTCCTGAAGACACTGGGCAGTATGAATGTCCCACCAAATACCAAACAAGGTACCACAAATTACCACATAGGTGGTAAACCATTATGTATGGAAGGAGTAATCAGGGACCTAGGGACACAAGTGGACAGTAACCTGTTATGTAACACTCACATTGCCAATGTGGCTAGGAAGACTGTCTACATTTGACACCGTATCAGGAAAGGATTCACATCTACGTCAACAGAGGTCATTGTGCCCTATACTGTTCTCTTATCACACCCATAATCTAGTACAATGCCTCATATGGGATGTACCTTACCTGACACCTGCAGCAGTTAGAAAGACCTCAAAGGTACCTCACCAAGAGGATAAAGGGTCTCAAATACATGTCATATGCTGCCTGGCTGTAGACACCCCAGCTGAATGCAGTCACATACTGCCTACACAGAGGCATTGCATGCCTGTTGTAGAAGGCCATGCCCAACACAGGAGTAATGGACATGCTCCACCCCAGAAAACTCAAAGCCATCGGAGCTGTGAGAGTGAGAGATGTCAACCTCAACAAATAATGAAATAGGATGTGCTGGGGGGACAGATACATAATCCAGAGGCTCCCCACACCCTGGACCAGAATCCCACTCCATGTTAGGCAGAGCCCCTCACTGACACTCTTCAACAGGAATCTTGCCAAGTGGATGGATGATTGTAGAGTTACACTGGGGGTCTTCACTGTGTCATGTCCAGACAGAGGCACAGCAAAGCAAATCATAAATGGCCATAATATTAGGTTCATAGGTTCATAGGTTCATACTAGGCTATCTGCCCAAGGGCATTTATAAGCCTAGCCCATAGTTATGTGGCTTTCCCTTTAGTTTGAATAAAAACTATGCCTATCATTTTGCTGTGCCTCTGTCAAGCAGTGACGCTGAAGTAATCCCTGGGGTATATCTGCAATCTCCCATCCATTGGTCAAGATTCCTCTTGAACAAGACCAGAGAGGTGCTCTGCCTCACATGTACCGGGATTTTGTTCCACAGCATAGGAGTCTCTGATGATGAATCTGTCCCTCCAGCACGTTCTATTTATAACCGTGTCAAGGTTTAAGTCTCCCGCCCTTGTGGTTCTGAGGGATCTAGATTTTTTGAGGTGAAGCATATTCATCAAATCTGGGTTTGACATGGCCTTATATGTCAGGCACAGGTCACCTCTGAGCGGTATGAGACTGAATAGAGCTGGAGTACTTTCAGTCGGGCAGCATAAGACATATTTTTGAGACCCTTTTATCCTTTTGGTGAGGAACTTTTGGGCCTTTCAAGCTGCAGCAGGTGTCTGGTCAGATACATTCGAGCGGGCATTGTACTCAATCATAGGTCTAATAAGTGATGAGTACAGGGGACGATGACCTCCCTTGATCTAGATGTGAATCCTTCATGATCAGGTGGGTGATATAGAAGGTTTTCCTAACTACTTTAGCAACATGAGTGTCAAACGAAAAGGCTACTGTCAACCTGGGTCCCCAGATCTCTGATGACTTTTCTGTGCTCAGTGGATTGCCACCTATATGGTAGCTAGGGTAGCCTTGTTTTTCCCAAAGGGTATGACTATGCATTTTTGGCGTTTAACTTCAGGCCATGGCTCTGGCACCAGTTATCCATTTCTGTGAGGCCCTTCTGGAGGATATCTGTGTCAGATGTGTTGACTATGGCCCAGTTTGCAGTCATCTGCAAACTTTGTCAGCCATAACCCTCCTGTGTTTGCTTGTACTTCAGAAAAGTAGATGCCGAACAAGAGTGGACCCAGGACTGAGCCCTGTGGGACACCACTTGTGACAGGCTTTGAGTCTGACATGGCTCCAGCAACTCTGACCCTGTGGGTTCTGTCACTTAGCCAGTTTGCAACCCATCTTGTGATGTATGGGTTTACATTCAAGCTGATGAGTTTTTCGATGATACCTGAGTGGGGTATTGTGTCAAGGCCTTTGCCAGGTCGAGGTAGGCTGTATGGACTGCCTTTCCTCATCAATGGCCTTGGTGACTGTCTCGAAAAGTCAACCAAGTTTAAGAGGCAGGATCTGCCTTTGACAAAGCCAAACTGAGTTGGATGCAAAGTCTGCAAGTTCCCTATGTCTTTATTTATGAGTTCCATTATGATCCTCCATGGCTTTGCAGATAAGGCTTGTCAAGCTAATGGGCGGTAATTTCCAGGGTCTGTGGAGGCCCTTTATGAAGTGGGACCACAGTCGCGTGCGCCACTCCTTGGTACGTATCCTGAGGTGAGGCTAAGATTAAACAGCTGTCCTAACTGTGGGTTTAATTCCTCATTGAGTTCATGAACACAGCCGGGACACCATCCGTCCCATGGATGCTGTGTTTTTGCCTTAGTGAGGGCAGTTCTCACCTGGGCATTGGAGATGTTTGGGGGCTACAATCCTCTGGAATAGATATCTCTCCTTGGGGAGGGGAGAAGTTTGCACTGAACCTGTCAGCCAGTATGTTGGCAATGTGTAGGTTCAGTAATTTTCACATCATTTTGAACTAATTCTGAGCATATCTGGGAGTTTCCTCCTAGGTTTCTAACATAGCTAAAGAAGGCCTTATGATTCTCTTTAGAGTCCTTGGCGATTTTTCTCTCAAAATTTGCCTTGGATGATTTTATGAGAGCTCTTAGTTTTTACTTATAATGATCAAAGGTGTCTTACCTTTCGATTTTGCTCTATCTTGTAGTAGCTTCCTCCTTTTGTTGTAGAGCTTTTTTATGGCTGGGGTCCACCAGACTGGACGCTTGCCTTTGGTACAGAGAGTCTTAGTTTTGTTTGGGATTGCCTGATCCATGCAGTCCTGTAGGTGCTGGTAGAAGGCATTTGTAAGTGATTCAGCGGTTTGACTAATGTTTACCACTGGCTCAGGGCCTTAAAGGAGACCACACTAGTTTTTAAAAGTGTGAAATCGGCTTTTGAGAAGTTTTTCACTGTGGTCTTTTTAGTTTCAGGTGGGGGCGGGATGAGGACCTCCAGCGAGATTAGTTTATGATCTGATCTCACCAGTGAGGGGTATACTTCCGGTGTTGAACATTTTGATCCCATGTTCGTGATGATGAGATCAAGTATGTTTTCTCCTCTTGTGGGGATGGTGACTAGTTGTTCCATGGCATTTGAGTTTATGAACTCCATATTCACATAGCAAGGGGTGGCAAAAGCCACACACACTCCGGCTAGGCTAACAAATGCCCTAGGGTGGATAGCCTAGTATGAACCTATGAACCTATGAAGATACAAATTGTACAGGACACTAAGGATAATCCCAAGGCTTTCACAACTGATGGTAGGAACCATGTTGGGAATTCACAGATATGCTCTGAATCACACAAATATCACAAACACACACACATATTGCCAACATACATCCTGACAGGTGCAGTGCAACCCCCAGAATGCAGAATATCTATCCCAGCAGACTGCTGGCCCCTGACATTGCAGATGCTGAGGTAACAGCCAGCATCTACAAAGCAAAACACACAGCAGCAATGGTATGAGATGGTGTCCTGGGCTGAGTGCAACATGGACTCCAAGATGAATGGAATGCCAAATCACACTACTGCTCAATGTCAGCCTTACCACAGAATATGTACCCAAAGAGCAGTGTACAACAACAGTGGTCCTTCTCAACAAAGGTGTTGCCTGAATGGATACTGAAAACTACTACCCCAGAATCCTGAGAAGCTCGGTCTGCACAGCTATGGAAAGGATCAGCATGTACCACAGACATAAAGATATTGGGGACCTACTGACACCGGACCCTACCCAGTGTGGCTTTCTTAAGAGCAGATCCTGCCCCTAAACATGTTTGACTCAATTGAAACAGTCATTAAGGTCATTGATGAGGGCAATGTGGTCCACACAGCGTAGCTGGACCTTGCAAAGGCTTCTATACAATACCCTACGTGTTCATTATAGATAAGCTCACCAGCTTAAATATAAACCCCTATGTCAGTAGAGGGGTTGCAAACCAGACCAAGGACAGAACAGACATGGTCAGACATGCTGCAGCCATGTCAGACTACAAACCAGATATAACTGGCATCCCACAAGGCTTGGTCCTGGGATCTCCTCGTCTGGTATATATGTCCCATAGGTACAGGCAAACATGGAAGGACTGTGTCTGAACATGTTTGCAGAGGACTACAAACTGCTCACCACATATGATCCACCAGCTGACACAAGCATCCCACAAAAGGGCCACATAGAAACAGACAACTGGTGCCATAGCCATGTCAGCAAGCTAATTGCAGAAAAGTGTATAGTAAACCCCCGTGGATATACAGTAAGTGCCCACCAATTACCACATAGGTGTTAACCCATTATGTAGTTAACATGTAATGAGAGACCTGGGGACACAAGGTGATAGATATCCTGCATTGGACAAACATGTGCTGTAGTGTTTACAGAAACATACCATATACCCACCTAATCATGAAGGTTGTCAGATCTAGATAAGGGGAGGTCATTGTGGCTCTACAATCATCCTCCATCAGTGGTACAATTGACTACAATAGCCCCTGTGGGATGTACCTCAGCAGACACCTCCATCAACCATAAAATCCCCAACAGTACCTCACCAGGAGTATCAAAGAGCTTGCACAGATGCCATGTGTTGCCTGTGTCGCTGGTATCAATAAACATGCTGCACCTTGTACAATCTGAATGGCAGTGAGCTATGCACATGAGAGACCTGAACCCCAGCACTGACTTACATAGGACAAGCTGTACTGCATGATCCATAACACAGAAGCCACCCCCACCCATGAATGACCTCCCAGTACAGGCTACCAATAGAGTCACTTATCAATTTTCCTCAATAGGAATATTGATGAGTGGATGGGAGATGGTAGCTTTATCCTGGGTATCACTGTCATGTCACAGGTAGACAGAGGCACAGTATACTAACCATGACATATGTCATGGCAAACTCCATGTACAATGTGTGTTGAAGGACAAACACACTCTCCAACTAACATTAGACATGGACTAGGGCACATCGCTAGTGTTTGCAAATGTACACTTATGTTGTGGAATACACTACCAATGTTGGACAAGCCTGGTTTAAGTAGTTCATATCTGAACAGAATGCAACATGGTCAGATGTACACAACTGGCCCCTAACCAGGCTGTTGTGCTCACTATTGAAATGTAAAGCACTGATAGCACTAAAGCCCAGGATACTGTCCATCACAGTCAAAGTACTACCAGTACACTATACAGTACTACAGTGTTAGGTCAGTGTGAAAGGATGTTGACAACTGTATGCAAAGTATCCCATGCAAACACCTCAGGCACAGTATAATCCTGTTGTGTTCACACACAAAGCAGTTGTACAGTAACTACACAACATGACACACAACACACAACCATAAACAGGTGATATTTGTTGAAGTTCACACTCATCCACAAATGTGGTGGGCTGCAGAGTTCAACATATGGAATGCTCACACTGGGCATGCTCACACACTTGATAAATGAAACATATGTCAGACAACATGCCATGGGAAGGCTGAACTGGGCATGCTCACACACTTAGGCCAAATCTCAGTTTAGCAGTTGGGCACACATATCTGGTATGTTTACGTGTTATTCCAGGAACCAACCACATTACAGCAGTCTGCCCAGTGCACACAGTTAAATGACTACAGAGACATACGTGATATAGTGGATCCCTCCCATATGCAAACATCTTCCACAGATGCACAAGTTGTTCATACAAACAGGGAATGCTATGGCAATAAAGATGTGCAAACAGTCTATCAGCAACAAATAATGTGCATTTGACAATTAAACATATGGGTGTAGAGGTCAACACTAGGCTGTTTGCCCTAGGGAATGACAGCTTAGACAGAGTGTGCTTGGTGTCTGCCTCCCCACAGGATGAACATTCCCCTTTCTAAACACCGATGATGTCAGCACCCTATAAGTACAGCAGGAGAAAAGAAGTCACCCAGTAATGTGAATAGCGCGCTCTGCTAATGTGTCTGTCATAGCATAGTTAGGTAGGGGTTAGAATCCTGCAAATGCTCAGTGTGTGTGTGTGAGTGAGGTTGGTGTGTGTGTAAGTCTGTGGGAGAGAAATGTTCATTTTGGCAACTGGGAAAACACACTACAGGATGCACATTCCCCTTTCTAAACACAGATGATGTCAGCACTCTATATGTATAGCAGGAGAAGGAAAACCTCCCAGTAATGTGAATAGCGCGCTCTGCTAATGCATCTGTATCAAGTATCATAACATAATTAGGTAGGGTTTGAATCCTGCAAATGGCCAGTGTGTGTGTTTGTCTGAGGGGGATTAGTGTGTGTGCAATTTTGTGTGAGAGAAATGTCCCTTTTGGCAACTAGGTGAACAGACTACAGGATGCACATTTCCCTTTCTAAACACTAACTCTTAGAATAGCAAGCGTAGATCCCCTGGACTCGAGCCGTGAATCAGAAGCAAACTCGCCTGTTGCTTTTTGTCACACAACTTTATTCGATAACTGCCAGCACCACAAAGTACATCTAGTAAGAATGGTTGAGCGCTTTCATCTGCATTTACCAGATTTCTTCAGAACCTTTTACCTTAACATGTCACTTCCTTTATATACACAAATTTTTGGCGGCAAAAAGTTAATTACATAATTGGTTAAAAACAAAATTGTTAATTAAAAACAAAATCACTCAATTGACATTTGTTGTGAATAAAAATGCAATAAAAAGTCACAAAAATATATATATTAACCACTGTCATAAAATGTATTATATACTAGTACTAAAGTGCTTTTATACAGTGCATGATACATTTCATTATTGGGTCCCTTATACTATCTACCCTATACTAAAATTTTAAATTTATAAATTCATAGTAAATATATATAAATAAGTAAAAATATATATTGTGTGTTAATGTATAAAATATATATAAAATGTACTCGGCTGATGAAATTTCCTTACTCTAACGCCAAAAAAGGCTTGATACTTATATAGTCATTTATACCCCGGGGGGATGTGGCATCTAAACATATCTGCCACTTGCTTTCTAACCAAGCTAAATATATTTTCCAATTTCCTCCTCTGTCATTTACCTCTACCTGGTCTATAATAGCAAATTTAAAACTATGTTCACTTCCCTTTTCTATAATGTGTCTACTTAGAGCGTTCTTAGTATCTCCTTTCCTAATACTATACAGGTGCTCATATAATGAAGTTTTGAATTTCCTCTCAGTCTTTCCTATATAGTATACTGTGATTTCTCACACTCAGCAATATACACAATACGCTGTGTATTGCAATTACCCTTCTTAGGGTATACTACAGATTTCACAATATTCTTAAGTCTCATCCTACATTTTGTGTTAATATATTTACACTGACTACATGCACCACAACTCGTAGTGCCCTTCCTACTGTTTCCTGTATAGGCCTTTTTCTTAGTCTCAATTATTCTTTTTAAATTCAAACCTGTTTTATATACTATAGAGGGTTTCATGCCTAGTATGTTTCCAATAGGTACATTACTAGTAATTATGTCCCAATGTTTCTTCAGAATTTCTATCATAATGTTGGTATAGGGGTTAAATCTGATGATGCATACTCTGTTATCTCGGTCTATTTGGACCTTAGTACTCACCATACTGCCTGTACCCAGTAGTGGTACATATTTACTACCCCATTCTTTCTTAACATAAGACGTAATGTTGGTCAACATATGTTTAGGGTAACCTCTATCTAAAAATAACTTAAAAAGAGTATCTAATTCACTTTGCATAATCTCCTTAGTCGATGACATTCTGGCTATCCTTATGCATTGGCCTTTAACTACATTACTTAAAGATGTGGCCAGGATGACAACTGCTAAAATGTATGTAGTCATTTGAAAACGTGGGTTTTCTATATATTCTAGACTCAAACCCTTGTCCTGTAGTACTAATCCAAGTGTCCAGATATGCTATTCCCACTTTGTCATACTGGTAGGTAAATTTGAGGAATTCCGTGGTGTTATTAAGGTACTCAAAGAACTCTTGTATCTTCTCTTCTGGACCTTTCCATAAAATAAACATGTCGTCCAGGAACCTAGTGTATAGTCCGATGTATTGGTAATATTCACTTGGGAAGATGTACTTGTTCTCCCACCGAGCATAACCAAATTAGCAAAAATGGGGGCACAAGAAGCCCCCATTGCAACACCACGAGTTTGTTTAAAGTGTTGACCGAGTGGAAGATGTAGTTGTGGTCTAGGACCAGCCCATCATATCCATGATGAGATTGATCCTGTCCCAACTACAACCTGAATACTTGGTCATGCTATTACAAAAATATTCAAGACCAATATCTGCGGTATACTGGAAAATAAATCTTTCACATCAACTGTGAGGAAAATCAAATTCTCCTGCCAAACTTCATCCGTTAGTTTGCTCAAAAATCCCATGAATCTTTTACTATGTGGTTAACTTTAGTATATATATGTTTCATCCAGTGGTCAATGGCTACCCCTAACTTAAATGTTTTGATTTGGAGCCAGATATAATAGGTCTAAAAGGTGGATGTTCCAGATTTTTATGTAATTTAGGTATTCCTATAATTTTAGATAATAATGGAAAATCATTTTTGAAAAATTCATATACTTCATTGGTTATTCTTCTATCTAATAAATACTCCTCTACAGCAAAATCTATCCTTCTATATCCTGTAATTATTTGGTTCAACGACACTTGTTCGTAGTTACCAGATTCATTTAGGATCTTCTGTATTTCCCTTAGGTATTCTTTATTTTCAAAAATCACAATCCCACCACCTTTATCTGGCTTCATTATTCTTATCTCATCATTCATAATGAGATTCTCTAAACATTTCCTTTCTTCAGTTAGTAAATTGTCCTTATTAGCTGTGGAATCTAACTTGTTATTCTTTATATTCCTGTGTAAAATGTGTAAATCTTTACAAACCATTTTCTCGTATAAAGCTATCTGTGCGTTAGATACAGGAATGTACGTGCTTTTCTTATTTAACTTGTTACAGTTAGTGTTTCCTTTTCCTTTATTCTGGCCTTGATTGAACTGTATAGCAAGATTTAATCTTCTACAGAATAATTTCACCTCTTTTATGGCATCAAAAATATCAAATTTAACTGTGGGTATGAATTTCATCCCCTTGCTAAACAATGTAGTAATTTCCGTAGTAACCTGAACTTGTGTATAGTTGTATACTTTAAACCCTTCAAAGCAATGTATGTTCGGATGCCTTACTGGATTTTCCTCAGGTATACTAATACTAGTACAAAAAGTAGATGCCTTCTCATTAATTCTGTTATCTACAGGGGTGGGGTATACTTCTGTACACTTTTTCCACCACCTTCTCCGTCAATCATTCCATCTGTATTCTCTATTGATTGTATCCCCTTTGCCATCTTTTTGGTGCCGGGTAAAATCGCCCCCCTTGAAAATTTTCTTCTTCGTTCAACCTATACTTTCTTCTTCTTCCTTTTGTTTCAACTACTTCAAATACCCCTTCCCTTTCATCTGTATACTTAGGCCAGATGTACGCTCTTCCTGTCCTATACATTTCCATATCTCGCTCTATTTTATTCATTTTTCTATTGTAAACATTATGCACTTTACTTTTTGCATTAGTAAACTGTTTGGAATATAAATCATACCATTCAACAAAATCCACATCTTTTATAATAGATTCATTTAAACATTCTACTTCCTGTAGAAGGGCATTAATTTTTTCTTCATTACATTTCAAAATTGCTTTCATGTACGAAAAGCCAAAATCATCGAACATTTTGTTAAACAATTGCTCAATTTTTGAAGAATATTTTAAACCCAGTGGTAGTTTGAAAAACCTCAAACCTTTTGGTACCACTTGTAATTGAATACATTTTTCAAGATATGCATTGTCCACTTTTACACTTTTAAGTTGTATTAGTTTTTACCCAATAAATAAATTCTGGATTTCACATCATTAGTAACATTTTCCTCACATTCATATACTTTTTGCCTGTATTCACTTGTATTTCTCCCCCCAAAATTATCTTCATCAGCTAAAAATTCATTTAGTACTTTAGATACATTTAACACACATTCCCGATAATCCCTTTTCTGAATACCTTTCGGTTTAGGACTAGATATCTTATCTAAGTTTACAGTACCTTTGTTTTTGCTATTTGCCTTCTTGGCAATAGCTGAATATGTCCGTACTGGAGCACGCTGCTCTTTAGGGCGTGCCCCCATTCTCATACTCTCACTGTTTGTATGAAATAAGCTGAAATCAAACGTAAAATCAGCTTCAATTGATATGTCCCTGTTTTCATCTCCTATATCCAAATCGTGTATTTTAGTCCCTTCACCTTGTCCATTAGGGATATCACTAACTTCGCTGGTAACCTCCACCAACACCGCTTCCACTTGCGATGTCTCCGCGTTGGCTTGAATACTTTGAATAGTTTTTGCTGGTTCCACACCAGCTGTTACAGCTTCAGTGAGCTTCTGCACAAGTTCAAGGAGCCTGTTGACGTCTCCTTGTAATGACGTCACTTCCAACCGTAGTGTAGAGTACTCTTCATGTTTATTTTATGGAAAGGTCCAGAAGAGAAGATACAAGAGTTCTTTGAGTACCTTAATAACACCACGGAATTCCTCAAATTTACCTACCAGTATGACAAAGTGGGAATAGCATATCTGGACACTTGGATTAGTACTACAGTTCAAGGGTTTGAGTCTAGAATATATAGAAAACCCACGTTTTCAAATGACTACATACATTATAGCAGTTGTCATCCTGGCCACATCTTTCGTAATGTAGTTAAAGGCCAATGCATAAGGATAGCCAGAATGTCATCGACTAAGGAGATTATGCAAAGTGAATTAGATACTCTTTTTAAGTTATTTTTAGATAGAGGTTACCCTAAACATATGTTGACCAACATTACGTCTTATGTTAAGAAAGAATGGGGTAGTAAATATGTACCACTACTGGGTACAGGCAGTATGGTGAGTACTAAGGTCCAAATAGACCGAGATAACAGAGTATGCATCATCAGATTTAACCCCTATACCAACATTATGATAGAAATTCTGAAGAAACATTGGGACATAATTACTAGTAATGTACCTATTGGAAACATACTAGGCATGAAACCCTCTATAGTATATAAAACAGGTTTGAATTTAAAAAGAATAACAGAGACTAAGAAAAAGGCCTATACAGGAAACAGTAGGAAGGGCACTACGAGTTGTGGTGCATGTAGTCAGTGTAAATATATTAACACAAAATGTAGGATGAGACTTAAGAATATTGTGAAATCTGTAGTATACCCTAAGAAGGGTAATTGCAATACACAGCGTATTGTGTAAATTGCTGAGTGTGAGAAATGCGACGTATACTATATAGGAAAGACTGAGAGGAAATTCAAAACTCGTATATACGAGCACCTGTATAGTATTAGGAAAGGAGATACTAAGAACGCCTAAGTAGACACATTATAGAAAAGGGAAGTGAACATAGTTTTAAATTTGCTATTATAGACCAGGTAGAGGTAAATGACAGAGGAGGAAATTGGAAAATATATTTAGCTTGGTTAGAAAGCAAGTGGCAGATATGTTTAGATGCCACATCCCCCCCGGGTATAAATGACTATATAAGTATCAAGCCTTTTTTGGCGTTAGAGTAAGGAAATTTCATCAGCCGAGTACATTTTATATATATTTTATACATTAACACACAATATATATTTTTACTTATTTATATATATTTACTATGAATTTATAAATTTAAAATTTTAGTATAGGGTAGATAGTATAAGGGACCCAATAATGAAATGTATCATGCACTGTATAAAAGCACTTTAGGACTAGTATATAGTACATTTTATGACAGTTGTTAATATATATATTTTTGTGACTTTTTATTGCATTTTTATTCACAACAAATGTCAATTGAGTGATTTTGTTTTTAATTAACAATTTTGTTTTTAACCAATTATGTAATTAACTTTTTGCCGCCAAAAATTTGTGTATATAAAGGAAGTGACATGTTAAGGTAAAAGGTTCTGAAGAAATCTGGTAAATGCAGATGAAAGCGCTCAACCATTCTTACTAGATGTACTTTGTGGTGCTGGCAGTTATCGAATAAAGTTGTGTGACAAAAAGCAACAGGCGAGTTTGCTTCTGATTCACGGCTCGAGTCCAGGGGATCTACGCTTGCTATTCTAAGAGTTATTGTTGTTTCCTTTCTAAACACTGATGATGTCAGCACCCTATAAGTATAGCAAGAGAAGAAAAACTTCCAAGTAATGTGAATAGCACACTCTGCTAATGTGTCTATCTCGAGTGTCATAATATAATCAGATAGGGGTTTGAATCCTGCAAATGGCAAGTGTGTGTCTTTGGCTGAGGGGGGTTAGTGTGTGTGTAAGGAAAATGTCCCTTTTGGCAACTAGGTGAACAGACTACAGGATGCACATTTCCCTTTCTAAACACCGATGATGTCAGCACTCTATAAGTATAGCAGGAGAAAGGAAACCTCCCAGTAATGCAAATAGCTCGCTCTGCTAATGCGTCAGTCTCAAGTGTCATAGCATAGTTGGGTAGGGGTTTGAATCCTGCAAATGGCAAGTGTGTGTGTTTGTCTGAGGGGGATTAGTGTGTGAGGAAAATGTCCCTTTTGGCAACTAGGAGAACAGACTACAGGATGCACATTCCCCTTTCTAAACACCGATGATGTCAGCACTCTATAAGTATAGCAGGAGAAGGGAAACCTCCCAGTAAAGCGAATAGTGTGCTCCGCTAATGTGTCCGTCTCAAGTGTCATAACCTAGTTAGGTAGGGGGTTTGAATCCTGCAAATGACAAGTGTGTGTGTTTGTCTGAGGGGGGTTAGTGAGGGAAATGCCCCTTTTGGCAACTAGGAGAACAGACTACAGGATGCACATTTCCCTTTCTAAACACTGATGATGTCAGCACCCTATAAGTACAGCAAGAGAAGGGAAACCTCCTAGTAATGCAAATAGCACACTCTGCTAAAGTGTCTGTCATAACATAGTCAGATAGGGGTTTGAATCCTGCAAAGGGCAAGTGTGTGTTTTTGGCTGAGGGGGGGTTTGTGTGTGTGAGGAAAATGTCCCTTTTGGCAACTAGGAGAACAGACTACAGGATGCACATTTCCCTTTCTAAACACTGTTCAGCTGAAGGCCATGGCTCTGGCACAAGTTGTCTGTTTCTATGATGCCCCTTTGGAAGATGCTTGTGTTGGCTGGAGAGTCGATTATGGTGGCCAGTTCGCAGTCATCTGCATATGTGGTCAGCCACAGTCCATCCGTGTTGGCCTGTACCTCCAATAAATATATACCAAACAAGAGAGGTCCCAGGACTGAGCCTTGTGGGACACAACTCGTAACTGGTTTGGAGTCTGGCATGGCTCCAGCAATTCTAACCATGTAGGTTCTGTCCTTGAGCCACTGTGCAATCCATCTAGTGACATAGGGGCTTATATTTAAGCTGGTGAGCTTCTCTAGAATGCCCAAGTGGGGTATTGTTGTGAAGGCTTTGCAGGTCCAGGTAGACTGTGTGAACCACCTTCCCCTCGTCAATGGCCTTGGTGACTGTTTCAAAGAAATCAACCAGGTTAAACCTGGTAGTGCTGGTGTGCTCTCAGTAGCCCTGAACCAGGCATCTGTTACTGCACAGATGTCGATGTTCTCCATGCCAAGGAGAGTTTCGGGTGCATGCATCTGGAGGTTTAGACTTCTGGCGTTGGGTAGCATTACTCTTAGTTTCTTATCCCTTGTGATACCTATGAAGGTGGGTTTGTCATTTGAGCCTTGCCTAACATAGGCACTATGGGGGTAGCAAGAGCCTTTGCCAATATCTGAAAGCCCAGGGGTGACAGGTGCAGGCCATCCCTAGTGAAGCAGGTAGTTCAACAGAAGATGAATATGTGAAGGTGTAGTGCCTGTGATTAGTTAGCAGTAGCATATATGACTGCTCACGTGGACACATGCCAGGTAAGTCATATGCACTGTGTCACAGGCAATGTACATGTGAACAGGACAAACAGTGACATCCTGTCAAGTGGGACATGGACATACATATAGTAAGCTATGCAGATGGCACTAGGAGTCCACAGAAGCTCTATAACTATGCATTGCAGGTGTGATCAGTATTCCAGGGTAATTGCAAGCAAACATGCATGCAAACAAAGCTATAGTAAACAGGGCTGCATGTAGTCCATTGTACAACAAACAAGCTGTACCACTTCCAGTAGGTAACACTGCAAATATGCAGGCACTATGCACATATACATGGAAATACACGGGTCAGATGGCTAGGGTCCAGTCTCAGCGCACACAAGTGTACAGACCATGTACTGTCAGGATGTACAATAACTGGATGGAAACCCATGTGCTCATACCTGCAGTAATACACATGTCAAACAGCAGACACTGAGCCTTCACTCATTGGTTCCATACTTAGTAGGATGTATGCTACCTGGCCTGCCACCACAGTATCCCTGACATATATGGGGACTCTCCCTCCTGTGACAGTTAGTTTTGTGTGTTGGGGCTGTCTAGCATGGTATGGGATGTGAGCATGCAGTGCTAGGGTGCTCCTGTGTGTCCTGTACCAGTCGTGTAGTACTGCACACATATCAACATCCTCAAACATCTGCATTGCAGAGTCCAGTGTGGGCAACATGCCACTTGCAATTTACATGTCCATAATTGCATATTACTACATTCATTACCTTATCCCCTGTGCTACCTATGTATGTAGCCTTCTGTTGACATCATTACCACCAGTATGCCAACATGTGCAGATGATACACTATGGTAATTACCATGGGTGTAGACAACAGTACATGACAATCACACACTTACTGCATCAGGCATGCTGTGATATACCCACAATTAATTCAGCACACAGTACTGTTAACAACATAATACTATTACTACACATCTATGTGGTCACCCTGTGCATCAGCAACATGTTAACCTGTACCTGCACAGTTGTTACAGATTGCAGGAGGTGGCACAGTTTCATCATATGCACAGGGTGTGAACTTGGTATGCCTGAGTCAGCCACCGATACCACCGATTGACATGTATGTGTATGTGTGTTGGTGAGGGACAGCAGTAGAAGGTGGGGCAATGTTGATGCAGTGTGTGTGTATGCGGTAGCCCTAGGTGTTGTCAATTTGCATGTGTGTATGGATGCACACAGTTCCACCTCATGGCTGCCATATACTGGTGTTTGTGGACAGCCACAGAATGTACCTGCCAGGTCATACAGATCAGTGTCTCTGGCCACGGACATGGTACCTGTGCCTTGCAGGGGTGCTACGGACCTTATCCAGTACCAACCCAGACTGGGTACTGTCATCAGAAGCAGGTGTTTGTTGACTGGACACAGATCCCTGTCGGGCCTGGCCAGAGCCACGTGCACGTGGTCTCCTGGGGTGGTCTGATGACAGCACAGACCCAGCATTGCTGGGGCTGCTGCTGGCACTACGGGGGCGGCCGCGGCCCTGTTGTCGTCCGCGACAACTGCCAGCTGCTGCTGTTGCTGGCATACGGCCATGTCGACGCCTCAACCGCCCACCATCGCCCTGGCTCATGGACATGTAGTTGTGGAACCAGTCTAATACGTCCCCACAACGTCTGTCTATGACATCGGTGAAATCACGGATGGCAGCCGCAATGTCACGCATACTGTCAGTCATGGCTGTGCGACATGCTGTCAGCTCCCTCAGACCCTGTCTGGTGTACCGTTCCATACGTGACTGTGCCTGCATGACAGCCCGAAACATAGCTGAGGTTGTAAGACCTCTGTGGGCACATCTGACAGGGGCAGTACGCCCATGAATGCTCCCACGAGAACCCCTGGACATCTGTCTGTGTGGTACCATCTCTGGGCCATGCCCATGGCTGCTGTGTGGGGAGGCATGTGCCACAGATACCACATTACCGTGGTCAATGCCCACTGTATGCTGTCCATCACCTAGGGACATTGGTGACAAAGGGTGTATTGGCAGGATAACTGTGCGCATTGATGGGGTCGACAGCTGTGTACTGTCAATCGGCTGACCAATGGCGGACCCTGGCTTACCTTCCTGTGCCATTACACAGATGTCATAATTATCAGTACCCACAGCACCTGATTCAGGTTCCCTGCTACATGACACCAGAGCAGCACCAGAACCTGTGGGATGGAAACAGGAAACACAGTTTACAATGTCTACACATTACCAGTGATGCACACATGCACACATGCACACGTGCACACATGCACAGGTGCACACATGTACACATGCACACATGCACATGTGCACACGTGCACACGTGCACACATGCACACATGTACACATGCACACATGCACACGTGCACAGGTGCACACATGTACACATGCACACGTGCACACATGCACATGTGCACACGTGCACACATGCACAGGTGCACACATGTACACATGCACACGTGCACACATGCACACATGCACACATGCACACATGTACACATGCACACATGCACACATGCACACATGCACAGGTGCACACATGTACACATGCACACATGCACACATGCACACATGCACATGCACACATGCACACATGCACACATGCACAGGTGCACACATGCACATGCACATGCATGCACATGCATACGCATGCACATGCACACGCATGCACAGGTGCACACATGTGCACATGCACATGCACACGCGTGCACATGCACAGGTGCACACATGCACACATGCACACATGCACAGGTGCACACATGCACACATGCACACAGTTTCACACAATTGTACAGTACTCAGTATGTGTGATATCAACACACAGACACAGACACACCTACATGCATACAAAGAGCACTACTAAGTGAGCCAAATAGTACTATTACTATCAAAACTATTACAGGAATTGTTAATACACACTCACCAGCATGGATAGGCTGCATTGCTGTTATACCAGAGGGACCTGCAGACGTGAAGAAACTAATGTCAGTGGGCACAACTTTGCCATTGTTACTGAGTATGATACAGGTCAGTAGTACAACAGTCGCCTTTCACAGGTCAGCTGCTAATATTGAGGATATCACACTTGCACATTAAATACTATGGTGACAGCTACAAACCAAGGACACACCTCACACATGCATTAACTACCAGTGTACACAACAGTCAACTATACATATGGCATATTACCTGCACGCTCACTGTCTTGCTGCTGCGTGGCTCCAGCCTCCATCATAATGCATGTCTGCTGCTGTTGTTGTTGCTGGCGGACTGGAGCCACTACACTCATGAGTAGTCCCTCCAGTCTGGTGAGTGGGGGATGTGTAGCCACCCCACCACCTGTGGCGACCTGTTGCCTGTGGATATTCGACGCACACTGACGGACATGTCTGATTAAATCACTGCAGTGATGTCGTACCTGCTCATATGTCCTATTATGCGTGCCTATGTCATTTACCCGACGGACAAGGTCTTGCCACAGTGCACCCCTCTCCTGCTGATTCTGACTGGTGCGGGAAAAGAGTATTGCATAATCCCGCACCAGGCTCTGGTGTATCTCCTCATCCTCAGCTGTGGAGTAAGTGGGATTCCGCGGGTGGGCCATGTACCTGAGAAAGAAAATAACCTGATATCAGCAATATTTGTCAGCAGAATTTGGCACACATACTACACATGCTACTCGACTGTTATGATACAACATATCTCACATATATAGCATCTGTCTTTCTATTGGTGGATACACATGTAAATGGCCAGGTATCAGTGCTCAGCCAGCAACTGTGCAACAGTACCTGGCACACTCCATACGACATACTACCAAACCCCAGCAGTCAAAACACTGATTCAGGTCAAGAGCACCTCCTCACTCTGGGGGTTTGTATCTAGGTACTGTATGGCCTACATTATCAACTACTGTGAGCTGACCACACACTGATTGCCCTGGATATACATATCACACCTCCACCACCAGCACAAACGACTATATTGAATAACATTACAGATGCAAACTTTACACTTTGTAACAGTGACATGGTATCCTTTCAGCCCACTGGGCCAGTGGCAGATACAACCCACAATGCTGACCCTTACACAATTGCTTTCTATAGACATCTCCAAGAATGCATGGATCATGCAATCCCATATATGACCAAGACACTCTCCACAAATGGACAGCATCCTGTCTGGTGGACCCCAGCCATAGACAGATTGTATTACAGAAGATGGAAGCTACTGCAAGACAGAGCATAATTCCATAAAGGGAGGGCATGTCTGAGCAGCACTAGTAAGGATCTATTTTCCATCATACAAGCATCCATGGGCAACTTTGAGAGGGAAATCAAGAGGGACACTACAGATAACCAGAAGGCCTTCTTCAGTTATGTTAGCAACCTGGTCAGGATCCATTCTCTATGCCCATAGTTAGTACACAACAACAAATATTTCACTGACACCACAGATATTGACAACATTGTGGCAGACAGGTTCAGTGCAGGTGTCACCCCGCCCTCTCCCCCAAAATAAGACATAGTTATCCCAGCTGACTGTAACCTCCCTGTCATCACAGATGTCCAGGTGAGAGCCACCCTCAGGACAGCAGAATACACAACATGAATGGGACCTGATGGTATCCCCAGTTGCATGCTACATAAACTCTGACAGGAGCTAAACACACATATAGAAGTGCTATGTAACACTAGCCTGACTACAGGATATGTACCTGTACACTGGCACACAGCAGCAGTGGTTCCACTCCACGGCGGCACCTCAACATACCAATACAATACAACACAATACATTACATTACAATACAATACTATACAATATGCTATTGCCCCTGGGACTACAGCAGCGTACTGTTCTGCTACCCTGACCATTGTGACACATGTGGTGTGATGGTACCTGCTGCTGTCACACAGTCACACAGGGTGACTCATATGGCATATTACCTATCTGACTAACATTCAGCAGGGGTATGTGTGACATGTACTCATGGGGAGTCTTGCTTCTTAAGCAAGGTATGTCTTATCTTTGGGTAGGAACTTTTACCTCCACATGTGCACACTATTGCAGTGGCATGGACAACACACAGCAGTCATTTAGGTTGTGGATGGTGTGAGGTGTTACTATGGTTGTTGGACATCTGTCATGGGTGTGACTTACATATGTAAATCCGGGAGTGGTAACCTCTATGTGGGTAGTATATGTGTACTCTGTGGTGTTGTCAGTCACTGTGCATTGGTAATGTAATTGAGTGCATTGTCACAGTGTTGTACATGTCACTGTGTCCTTCTCCATATCTGTAGCTGTCATGTGAGGTCCATACCATGGCATCCATTATGTGGTGTGGAGGGGTACACCGACCTACATGTCCATAGCTGACACACCATGTTCGCTGACACATACCATGTGCAGGTATTCCAGGGATAGTGTGCCACTGTGAATATCATTGGGGCCACTATTGTACACATTTATGACCCTGTTCACCCCTGACACATGCAGTGGTGGGCAACAAATCACATATCTGGTGGTTACTGGTGTAGGTGATTTGGAATGTGGTATGGTACTCCGGTTTTGACACTGGTGTTCACTCCATGCCTTTGTCACCAGGCACCTATTGCAATACATCTGTACACATGTGCCTCACTCAGAATTTATATACATCTCTCTCTCTCTCTCTATATATATATATATATATATATATATATATATATATATATATATATATATGTATATAGATATATCTATATGTGTATATATATATATATATATATATATATATATATATATATATATATATATATATATATATATATATGTCTGTATACATATACACATATATATATTGATGTACATATATTGTTATAGATGTGGAGGGGGGGACACAGAGGGGGTGAGAGTGACAGAGGGGGTGGGACAGGGTGTGTTGAAGGTCGTCATATACAGTCATACCTGTAGATAGTCAGATCAGTCTGTCTATGTATATGTATCTACATATATCTATATCTGTATGTGTGCATTACATATATATGTTTGTACAATATTCTATCTACGTCTGTCTATGTATTCCTACATCTCTCTCTCTCTCTATGTATGTATACATATATGCATGTCATATATATATATATATATATATATATATATATATATACATACATATGTTGACATACATACGTATCCATATGATAGACAGGTATATCAACATGTTTGTCTACCATACTGTATACACACACTAACATACTGCTAAACATACATAACTGTGAAACCTACTTTGTACATGGCACTACAACCTACAATCAACCAACATTGATATGTGCACATAGATGCTCTCACATACAAATGTATGTACAGCCTTCACTGATAGTTGCTGTATGTCCCCTGCCCTTTACACATCTTCATATACATATGGATACAGACCAATGACACATATGGAGGGTTCACAGTATGTAGACCTTTATAGTATTACTTTACATTACCTGTGTTTGTCACAGCTGCTTGTGTTGCCGTCTGGTTCTCTGTCCTGCTGCTCCACTTCCCAGTTGTCAGCTTTCAGGTGGCTGTTGCTGACCAATTTGTTTGTGTCTGCTTAATTGCAATTTTCTCTGTCTCTGTCTTTGTCTCTGTCTCTGTCTCTCTCTGTCTGTCTGTCTCTCACATCCTTCTCAGGGTGCAATGAAAGTATTGCATGTGTGGACTGGGAGTACAGCATACATTTGTAGGTATCTGCATATGCCCATGTGATGGCCTCTGCACCAATTGTTAGCCAGCATTTGCTAATTGCATGCAGCCAGTTGTGTACTGATTGCAGTTCTCACTGTGATTTCAGAACAGTGCTATAAAAACGTATGTGAGATAGGCGTAGCCCTTTCAGATTTTAAGGGCAGGGACCATGCTGTTATGCTGTGGACAATGTTCTGTGAGTGTAAAGGTTGGTATCTCTCTCATATTTCCAGGTGTGTTGTAGATTAACATTCCTCCATTCATTTCTCCAGTTTCCTGTACTAACTGTGTATGTACACTGACACCTACAACTACTACTACTGCTAATGTGTGTGTGTGTGCTTTCCTTTCATGTTTGCTTGCACTTTGTTGCTAAGGCTTCAATATTTGCCCTTTACAGTCACTACTTGTATGCCTGCTAGGTGTCCTGACTGTAGTGTGCTGCTGTAGCTTTCCTATTTTCCATGTACATTCACACCTTGGAATGCTTGCTATATCTGCTAGGGTGTTACAGCATGCAGTGTGGTCTGGCCATGTTGTGGGCCTTGACATCTATTAGGGTATTTGAGTATGCTGCTGAGCAGGCCCCAGAGACTTTCAGGTTCATCTGTTATCTGCCTCATGGAATGGTACATATCAGTGGGATACACCCATTAAAATGTCTGGTATGCTGCAGTTGTGACTGTGGGTTAGCATGAGCATATGTATTACTACACTTTTTCTTCCATGCAAGTGGTGAATACTTTCAGGACACCATAGTTACCATTGCATGTGTTACACCTTTCTGCCTACTGTTTGTACATTTCACATGGAGTGTGTGGGGCATCCCTGTAAGTCATTCACTGTTGCTATGTCTAGGCTCTTAACTATTCAAATATGGTGGTGTCAGACCCGTCATGTGTACAGATATTTGCAGGTTGTCCACATTTCTGCCTCATATTTTGGTCAATATCTCATGCACACCTTTTTCTGGCAAATCACTCTGGGCTCAAGTCAGAATATGGTGACAAACATTCAAGTTTCAGACTTCATACCCTTCCAAACATCCCACAAAATGCAGACCCTGTTACTCTCTGAACTGTCTGCATTTGTTGTAACATTATTTGTAATGTGTCCCTGGTTTTGGGCCTTTGCTCCACATATTTTATTACTTGGTCCAGATGTGTTCCTGTAAGAGGTTGTGGGGTATGGGCAGTGATTATCCTGCTGTGAGTATGTGTGTGGCTTGCAAGGTGCTATAGTGACATTATTACCTACTAGCTACCAACTAGCATGGCTGTTTCTGTTCACACACTACTATTATTGAAATCCACTAGTTTTGATAGTAATTCTAAATGGCATGCTTTGTGTACTACACATCTATATTCCCTTTACATTCATTCCTACTATTACATGATATATTTATTTTAGCACAGTATTCTTTTATAAGATTCATGGCTTAGTGGTAAGTCATGCAGACTCCTGTTTCCAAGGTCCTGGGTTCGGGACTGCCAGTGGGATTTTATTTTGCTTCTGAACTGACTACAAGACCTGTCAATCAAAGTGACTAAGGCACTTTTAAGCAGTTGTAACCGGGTTAGCACTGGTTTGCGCGGAGCTCACGCATGCGCACTGGCGTTTAGCTCCGTGCACAAAAGCGCACACCCGCTTACAACTGCTTAAATGTGCTTACTCTTGCGCACACCCGCACTATTTTCTTTGAAAGAAAAGAAAATGGGGAGACAGGAAAGTGGTGAAAAAGGGGTCACAAAGAGGGTAAGACAGTAGGGAAACAAGCTTGGGATGTGCAGGAGGGATGTAGGTAAGGCCCATAGCTGCCCATTTCTTCATCAGCAACAGTTGTGCATATGTATGTAATTTGGTGTGACATTTGAAACCTTCCACCCCTGAGAGAGGTGTCAGGACAACAATAATACTTGTTGTACAGCCAATTGTAATTGATAGGTTCCATGTCCAGCAGACATGTGTGCGTAATGGGCAGCTATGTATGGGGCGTAATTTTTTTGTGGGTACAGAGTGCCCTTTTTTTTTTTTTTCAGGTGAGAGTGGTATGTCAGGTGAAGGAAGTCAGTACAGCTGGGGAGGTAGGTTGGGTAGTTAAACAGACAAGACAAACAAGACACATACAGGGGTGGTGTATGACACATGTGGGGGGGTTACAGAATTGACGGGGATGGAGGTTTGGATATCCAGAGCCCATGAGCCCACAGATGGCAACAGTGGAACTGATATCCCCACCCATAGGCAGTTGCCACTGTTCCTTCACTGCCCAGGATGGGGCTGTGCTGGGGGCTGTGTAGGCGGGCAACAGGCATGCCCGTTAGTTGCGCCACCCATGCCTCGAGCTGGCGTAGGGGCTCGAGAACAGAGTCCTGAATCTCCCTACGCACCACAGTCCGGACGCTACGGAGGGTGAGTGGTGGTTCTCCTCCAGCCACACTTGCAGAGGGGGGGCGAGCCTCATCCCCTGCAGTGCTTCCACCCGCAGGTGGCACAGGGCCACCGGAGGAGGGTCCGGACTCGGCACTAGTGCCAGGTGCACTCGCCAGCTGAGGTGGGAGAGGTGGGTCCGCTGGAACCCGCCTTCCCTGTCCTCCTATGTTTTGCATTATGTCATGACAGTTTGGGTTAGTGACATATAATACCATTCACAATTAGTTGTAACAGCATGCATTAGTATTCCCATTAACCAAACACCCAGATATTCACACCATTGAACAGCGTGCATAACACATGCATAATTTGAACAGAAATACACAGTCCAACAACATGCAGGGTTAATTGATGGCAACAGGCCATCAGGTGTGGATGTATGAACAGGGCAGATGCATCAACGGACATGCAAATATATATGACCCAACAGGACAAACGTCCAGGGGTGTTAATTGTGATTGCACATACCATTTTCACGTGGAATGGGTTATATGAGGTTATAGGGTGGGGTAAAGAAAGTAATATTAACACCTTCGAATAACAATACATATGCTGTACATTTCTAATAGCTACAGTTATATACACACTACTGTTCTGACTACAGTTTCCTATATGATAACTATTTCAACTTGGTGATAGGACTGTTACTGCAACATCAATATACATTTTATGGTTCTTCATACACATTCATATCTAGCTTTGTTCAGCTACATCATCCTGCTACATTTGCTTTATATAGCTGTAGACAAGTGTGGATGTTTATTATATCAGACAATCATCCTATCTGCATATTGCAGACTGAGAGCAACATATCCAGATTTTGGGATACACATTCCAGATGCAGCAACACTTTGAACAGATTTAGCTGTTTGGTTTTGAATCTCACATGCATTTCATTCTGTCTTGACTGCAGTATACTTTATTCAGGGGTTATTACTACTGTATTGCTGGATTCATGACACTTTCTCACACTCTCTCACTTGCTTTCATTTTACTATTCAGGATGGTACTTACTTCTAGGCTTTATTGACATGTTTTACCTGTAGTTATTACAATCCTTCCCAGCATTCTCACTTCTGTCATGTTTCAGTATTTCCACAGGGATATATTTCACACATGCGATTTCATTATCTTCTGCAGCTATACTTTTCAGCCTGCTGCAGGTTGTGTACTATTTTCTTACAGGTAGGGCATTTTTATTTCAGAATATATCTCAGACAGTTTCATTTTTCGGTTTAACTTACAGGCTGAAACACACTTTTGTAATCAAGCAATACTTGCATACACTTTCACACTGTTACTTGCAGATTTTATTCCTTACTGACTACACTGCACTCTTTTGCTGACTGTCATACTTTTATATTTCTTTACAGTTACTGGTAGTGGATTACTGACCTGCCTGGTGGCGCAACCGCACCAGCCTATCGCCATAGGCTCTGCGGTTCACAGAACGGACACCTGCAGCTGTAATATAAATGAAGTAATATTACTCAGTAGTGGGGCATTGGGTGTTTGCCGGGCCTCCTGGATCCAAAGGTTCAGTTGGTCCTGCTTGCGTCTCTTCAGGTCCGCATGGTGGTGACGGACCTGCTCACCAGTCCTTGGAATCCCTGTGGCACTGGTGAGATCATGAGCCAACCGGTCCCACGCCTCGGCCCTGTATGCTCCCCAGAGGACCTGGCCCTGCATGAGTTGGGCCTCATGATTATGGTCTAGGAGCCAGACCATGTACCTGGACTCCTCAACACCCCACCTCTGTGCTCGAAAGCAACTACCCTCTCCTACTCCTGTCATTCTGCCTGCAGGTCAGTTCTACAATCGTTTATGCTGTGTATTCCCACCTATGGGGCTTATATAGTCTGTTTTTCCCGCACATATCTGTGATTGGCCATTTTGGAATTGTATCAACTTCAGTAAACCTGCATTATCATGCTCCAGTTTGTATTCATTCCTATATATTAGCTATTATTGCATTTCTAGGTACTGCTGTCATGGCTTAGTGGTTCTGTACCTTGACTATGGTGTATAGTATCCTGTGTTTGAACCTGGCCACTGCTTTTTATTTTTCATGACTGTCTAGACATGCTGATGGGTGTGTCTGTTTAAAGGCAGTTTTGATACTGCTTGCTCAATGTTGCCCGTCGGTTAGCTTGTTTGCACGGTGCGCAGCTCCGCGCAAACTGGGTACGCTGCTTTAAGCCTCATTTGGCTATCGGCACGCATATTATGCTCAGCTCAGTTAGGGGCACATAGATTTAGCATGTTAGACCACTGCTCAGCTACGGGCACTCATTTTGCACCAGTTAAACCACTGCTCATCTATGGGCAGATGCACTCACTCTGTTAAACTGTAGCTCAGCTATGAGCACATCTGGCATTTTTTATTCTTTTGTTACCTCACATTTCTTCAATATAAATGGGCTATTTCATTAGATTTTATATAAATTGTGGTTTTATGTGTACATATTTGTCAGGGACTTGTTTCCTGCTTATTTTGCAAAAAAAAAAAAATTGGTATCGTGGGGGCTCGAACCATGAATGCCTGCTCTTCAGCCAACATCTCTACCGCCACGCTATTGCTTCCTGGCTTATTTTGCATATTTAGTTCTTATATGCTTTCCCACTGACTGCTAACTGTAGCTGCGCTACGGGCACACCCGCGCAAACGAGCGCACTCACGGTTAAACATCTTTACAATTTAAAAAAATATATAACATGTTCATTTATATATTTTATGTTCATAGTCTGTGGGGGCATGTGTTGTGTTGTGTTTATTCACATTTCCGTGGACTCTGTTGTGGGTGTTTACTTTGGGTACTTTTACACTTCTGGGGGCGTGTCCACTTGTAGGGCTCGGCCTAAGGACACGCCCCCTACTGTCTTACACGGACCGTGTTAGACTTAGGTGTGATTCAGCATGCTCTCATGAATATGCAAAGCATGCTGACATCACTCCGTTTAACTGCAGCCTCCGTGTAAGAGTTATAACTCTTACACGGAGGCTTCGTGAATCCTTGTCAATATGTATGCATTCTGTTATAAAAAAATCATTAAAACTCATGATAAAAACTGTGTTTCTGCTGTCTTTGGAGCTTGGAGCATGATATAACAACATTTTAAAGGCAATTGTTCCAAAATAAATGTCTTCAATTTTTTTTTAAGATCCCAATCAGACAACTTTGAAGAAAATGTCC
>NC_056731.1:1703685336-1703732836 GCF_019279795.1 Protopterus annectens
TGTATTAATTGGGGGTGTATTCTACAAGTCCATGTTTGAAAAAAGACAGGTCCACCAAAAATTAATCAGATAGGCAGAAATTAATTCATGGCATTGAGATTTTGGACTGAGTCTGTGAAACCTGGGTTTAACTTGAATCCAAAGTAATATGGGGCCCATCAGGATTGAATAGGAGCAAACATCTGGGGAATGTCTTCCATTTTGTAGAAGATGGTCAGGGCTGTCCAGCTGTTGGAAGATCAATTGAGGTAAAATGTATTGCACTCCAACACATAGGGTCTGAAGCGTACAAGCCCAGGGAAGAGGAACAGGAGAATGCATTGGCTTAGCTCAAGTATAACCAAGCATTGCATCTCACTTGCTGGCACATAGTGAGACAAGCTTCGCTGCATTTAAAAGAGTCTTGTGAATTAAAGTAGGTGATGACCATCATTCTCACACTTTACATCTTTATCATAGTGCTCTCTGATGTCAGCAGTGGGGAAGGAAAAATGGGGCAACAGGAGTTTGAGGATCATGTGATAATAGGGCAAATAAAATAAAATAAAAAAAATGGTAAAATGAGAAGGAGATGAAAACAACCTAAATACCCTAAATGAATTATTTATCTAGATTTCACAAAGGGAAAAAAAAGAGGCAAGGTACTATTTTTGTCAAGGTCCTATAGGTAAGAAGAATGTTCAATACGAGAATGAAAAGAGACAAGTCACAAAGCCTGGGTGAACTCTGTCTAAGGTTATTCAGAATGTTGTATCAGTTGGTAATCTCCCCCTTCCAAACTGAGCAAGTTAAGATGAGCTGTATAATAAGTTTCTGTTGAAGGGATAGCTTCAAAAGCCAGGATGGTAACAACTGTAATGCAGCCAGAAAAATCTGGACTTACCTGAAATCCATACAACTGCAAAACACTTAATCTGGTTTCACTGCAGGTAAAATTGTGGAGAAAAAAAAATAAAAGAGAACGATTATATAATTTATTGCAGAATAATTGGCCCCATTATCAGGTTAAGGCCAAAAGTGAACACCAGACCCATTACTTTCCTGAGACTAGGGAACTAATACAATAGATGAAGGTCACGTGGTCACTTAATTGTAGTTGAAGTTTAGCACAGCCTTTGACTTTGTCCTATGCAGGAGACTAATTGTGAAACTGTGTTGAATTGCAGTAGGCATGAAAACCAAATAAGTTCACAATTTTCTTGAATTGACATGGGAAGTGGTGTCAAGGAAGAGAGGTCAGAGGGGAAGAGGATAACTTCTCAAATATCAGATGGGTCAGTGTTTGCGCCTGTACTCCTAATCACGTTTGTGTCATGTATTACAAGTGGGCTAGAAAGCATAACTATTATTTGCGGACGACAATAAAAGCGTTTATAGGGTGAAGGACAGAGGGGGTCTTACCATTCCTTTGGAAGTGAGTCATCAGATAAATGGATGTTGATGTTCTTTAGGAAGCCCTACAAGGTAGTTCACCTGGGTAATGACAATGATGACCAACCTTTATATAGCTGAAGTGATCTTACACTATTTAGAGCATGAAAAATAATTTTATGGTAATTTGAATGGAAAGAGTGATCTATTAGCTCCACTGTCAGAATGTGGCTGCCAAGGCAAGCAGGAATTGTTGGTGCATCTATATAAGATTTTCCAAGGGATAGTGTTGTATCATTGTACAAGACACTGGTACTGCATTACTTTGAGAACTATTGACAGTCCTATGAAATATACAGAAAAAAAGGACATGATACAGTACCAGAGATGTTTTAAAGCAAAGCTATCAGGTTGATGAAAAGAATGAATGGAAATCTGAGAGTGAAAGAATGATAAAGCCAGGACATTAGTTTCTGGAAGTAAAGTGGAACAGAGGAAGACAATATGGTGGAATTACTAATGACCATAGATTAGGTAGGTCTGAACCTAAAGCAGAAAGGGAACAGTGAATGGCATACAGCTGGAATGGACCAGATGGAAACAGTCACTGTCTATGTGGAGTTATTCATGCTATGCTCATATCTGCATTGATTTTCTTCAGGTATTCCATTTTTCTCTCATCTTCCAAAAACATACTAGTTGATTGTCTACATAAAACTGTCCAAAATACATGTTGCATTTACCCTTGCCTTTGCAGCTTGGGTCATGTTTATAAAGTGCCACATAAGTACCATACCGCTTGCTTCATTATCTGACAGACTATCAGACAATCAAACTAGATACATTAGTTAAGTAATTACTTAACCAATAAATTAATTACAGCCAAAATACTGAACCATCCACACAAAACAAACAGACAAATAAACAAATAAATAAATGACTTCTTTAGAGAAGTGGCAGTAGACAGAAAGGCATGTTTTCCACAAAAGATGGGAAATGGCCAAAGAATGACAATATTAAAAGCAGGTGGAATATGTAACACAGGTACAATGGAACATTATGTCACTCAGGTAGCACTACATAAATAATGAATAAAAGAATAAATGAACAAATTAAGGTGCCATCTAAGATATTTCATAGAGTTCCTTAACAATGTAACATGTACATTCAAGCCTTGTCAGAGATGCAGCATCCAGATAATCTCAGCCTTACCATAGTTTTATAAGTAAAGAGAAAATTTACAAGAACAAGTGAGTTGTTAGATTTGCTCTAGATAATGGTCACTGTTGATGTAACACCCCAATCCCATGTGCAAAATGAGAAAAAAGGGTTTATGGGTGGACATATGGACGGATGGAACTGAGTTGTTACAAAACATCTAAGACAGACAAAAAAGAAGTGAGAATAAATGTGTCCTCATACATACGAAGTTGAATTTAATACTGAAATTGGCAGAATTAGATATCAGATTTATTAGGCTCTGTCTGTATGTTCTGAGCATGCGCGTTTAGCAAAAATATGAAACAGGTACTAAGACAAAAGGAATTCCTTGTTAGTGACATGCAACATAGTTATAGTTTGCCTGTGGGCTCCAGCATCCCAATAATATGCTGTGGAGAAAGTAAGAGAGCTGAAAGCAAGTGAACATTAAAAGCTAAAGCATTTTATTTCACACCTTATTAGTGGATTACTTACTCCTGCAGCACTTTTGTTCCCTCGCTTTGCTAGAAAATGAATTCTCCATGCTTGTGGTATCCAGTACTTATTTATGTCCCCATTCCTCATGAGTCTGCCACTCTGTTTACACTGAGAAGTCTGAAGTAGCCAATAAGTCTGTGAAATGCTTTGCAAGCTTTGTTATCTGCAAGTAGGATACATTTGCAAACTTTTGCAGCTTCTCCATTGAAATAGTCACAAATGAATTTGGCTAATTCTGTGGAGTACCAAACAAATAAAACTAAATTATGTGCAGCCTTATTGCTGGAAACAACACTACAAACAAACAAAAGATCTAAATCTAGTACAAAAGAAAACAGGAAATAAGCCACTTAAAAATGAGGAGAGCACAGAGTTTGTATGGAGGACCTAAAATCAGCACTGCTTTTATCAGCAATCATTACATCAGACGTCTCTGTAATTCTTCCTTATAAATTCATGACACTCTGAGACAATGAGAGAAAATGAACAGTCAGAAAACTTGATTTCATAAGATGATAATAAAGCAACTAATATGGAGGAAAAAGCAAACAGGCACTGCCAAGACTTTGCAGGAATAAATGAAAAGCTGAAATATCTGGAGGGCCATAGTCTCCACAATAATATACTAAAATGAATTTTTTTACTAAATTTGATGTTGCAAACCCACATGATACTGTTAAAAATATTTCCTTCATTCCTGGACTTTCCTAAAACAAGCATTCAATGACAGATATATGGTATATTATAGAACTACTGAGATGAAAACAGCAGTGGTGGTACTGCTGTAGCGTTGTCGCCTCACAGCAAGACGTTGTCCCGTTTGATTCTCAGCTAGAGCGACTACTGTGGAGACATGCGTGAATGGGCGTACCTTCTTTGAAGGTTGTGCGTTAGGGCCGGCAACTCAGCACGTAAAAATCAACTGCCAATCATTAGAGGACCGGAGTTCCGCTGTGGCGACCCCTAACTGGGAAAAGCTGAAAGTTACAACTACAACAAAGAACTATTGAGATGCTGTTGCAGTAGTAAAGGATGTTAAAAATAAAAGGGAGTTTGTCTTACAATTAGAAATTTAAATTCCACCAAAACACACTGATGTTTTTAAGCAACAAATGTACAAGCTGAACTCATTATGCTAAATTAAAAGTAACAGTTTTCAAATGGCTTCCCTGTGCCAGACTTAGCTTGTCTTGTAATGGCACCAAATCTCACTTTATTTCAACTGAATATGGTCTTCCACTGTATGAAAAGATTTTTGTCATCAGACCATAGTGAATGCTTCTCCTTACATGTGGTTTAATGACAGCTTCTTCCCATTCCTCCTATGAGGAAATCATGGGCCTGGAAGTTTCATACGAATGAAGAATGTAGTAGTTAAGATGGTATCTCAGTTTATCTTGCATGTTATTTGCATTTTAAGTGTGTTGAATGTCAAACTGTTACTTTTTAATACCTTTTTCTGTTGCATTTTATGCTTAAAGGATAACTTTCTGATCTACAAAGCAATTCCCTACTGATCTTTGTATATTACACATGCCTCCTTCTCATTAGTTAATTAATATGCATTGCTAATATATCCTGCCAGCATTTTATTATGTACAATACTGCACTTGCATAGCTGGATACCAGCTATAATTACAAATAAGTTGTTTAATTTATAGTGCATGCCCCACTGGATTGTCACGAGCAATTCCCTCTTTAATCATAAATTTTTATATCATATAAAGTGCCAATGCTGGAGTGGAACAGATTTGCAAGAATGACCTATGAGAGCAACAAATCAATTATTTTGTATGTCTTTACTGCACTCATGGCACAGCTTGCAATGTAGTGTCAATACCATCTTTATTTTTTTGTACAGTGTAATGTACCTAAGAAGCTGCTTCAACCCAACTGTAATGAACCTGAAAAAGATTTTTACGCATGTCTGACATCTTCAACATGCATGTATATCTTTTGAAACATCTTTAGTTATACATGTACATGAATTGTGTGAATTGCTAAATAAAGCTTACACAATATCCAAATAATGCAGGCTACATTTATATATTTGGAAGTGCTTTATAAACATGCAGTGAGAAAAGTGTGTTCTTTGAGTCTGTCATGGTTAACAAGCTTGCTGTTCCTCATGAGAACATGATAATCAGGTGGTAACAGTGCAGGTCATAGGGCAGATTATCAAATGTAGTATCCAAAGTCATTGCTTTATCATGATTACAGAGGCTATATATCATTCTAAATGTCTAAAATTTGTAAAGAAATATCCACATTTTAATTGCCCATCTTAGTAAATGTACTCAAACCTTTGCGAACCTGAGGGGTTTACTTTGTTTATTATCTGGTGACCATAGGCATCTCTTCTCCTCAGCAAATATCATGAATAATCTAATGATTTGGGAAGGCTTTGTGATCTGTGTCAAGCCTGAAGTTATATACATAAATCAAAATAACAGCTACATCACTATAATTACAAACACTGACCGAGATATCTTTATTTTTTCCTTGTGATACATTTTATTGTTTACTTTTAAATGAGATTTATCATTATAATACTAATAGCTGTGTATTAATGGAATTGAAACAGTACATAAGTGTTTATGGATCCTTAGTGTCTACTTGTTTGTTTGTTTGGTAGGTTCCAGACAAGACCTAATTATATGATAGACATGGCAGCAGAATAAACACTACTTAGCTTATATTTTAATTTGTTTGCCTTTTAAATGAGATGGCAGCAAGAAAGTTAAAAAAGGGATCTGGTTCTAATTCTTAGTGTCCTTTTATTTCCCACAGACCTACAAGAACATTGATTTACAATAATGCTAAAACTGACATTTACATTTTAGCAACCATTTACTCTGGTAACATTATTAAAGCACTTGATTATCTTTGTTTATATGCACTGAGAAGTGATTGTGATTTCGTGATTCTGTATGATATATATATATATGTATAAAACTATCATTCCTGTATTTTTTTACAGTGTTGTGATCGCATTGACAATTCAAACATAGAGTTTTATGGCTAAAACCTGCATTAAACAACTGTGGTTGTTCACATGTGTAGTCTTAGTAAGTTATACTGCAGTATTTAAAAAGAATGTGACAATCATAGCTCATAAAAGGCAGTACTTCTAAATCTAAAAGTTGTTAGAAAATAGCTAATCTCTCTGTCTCTGTCTCTCTCTCTCTCTCTCTTGCTCTCTTTCTCTCTCGCTTTCTCTGCAGGACTTGGCAATAATTCACTCATAGAATCTAATGAGTGTATACAGATTATATTACAAAGTCAACTCAACCAGCATATTTTCAATTTTACTTATATTTATGACTAATGTAATCTAGACAACTAAGTATTTTCTCCTCACCTTTCATTGCATTTAGAACAGAACACTTTAAAATGTTCCTGGGGGTCTACATTAAATAATCAAAACATCAGATCATCGAATGATATTTCATTGGAAATTACATTCATCGAACCCCTAACACCCCCCCCCCGCTACTAATATATACTAACTCTGAGATCGCACTATAGTGGGGAAAGGGCAAATTTCCTGATCTCTACCATAATGTGATCTGAGTCAGAATGGTTTGATGAATGGCATGTTCAACAAAATGCTGTTTGATGATCTTTTCTTTCAATGAAAGAATAGAGACCCATCCCTGATTATGTTTCTAACATTACTGTGGTGATGACAGTATTGTCTTGTTTACTGCTAGCTAGTGGACCTTGTTCTAAGATTGTGTATCAGAGAAGGCTTTATTTGTTTTATAAATCCCACATACAAATTGGTTCTGTTTAGGAGGCTCGTATTAACAGAGCAGTGGAATTACATTAAGAGAAAATGGATTAACAGCATTGTAGCTTAAGGAATTTACATTAAACAAATAAGTGTGGGCATTCTGATTAAAATAATCATTGGATTTGTAATCTTGCTTATTTTAAATTATTTTAAAAACACAAAATAATTTATAATTAGACCAGCTACTAGGGCACCATCACACTTCTTTTTAAGAAGTGCTTTACTTTAAATAAATAAATATAAACATGTAAGCATATCTTATACCAACAAGCATTTAAAGATAACTTCCCACCAATTAGTCCAGTTTGCTTTCTAGGATGGATGTTACTGGGAAAAAAAACTGTCCTCCTGGGATGGAGAGGACTCTTTCCTGCAAAATCAGGGTTCATAACACCCACTGGTCACCTATTATTTCTCATGCAATGCCCAGCTTGTCTGGCATTATTGATTGTTTAATGACACAAAAGCCATCAAATCATTACGTACTTAAAAAAGACGTGTAACTTTATCTCACAGAAACATCATATATAAATGTTGATTCAGTTAAATCAATTAGTGTTTTATAGTCTAGCAGTTACCCACAACTGGGCAAAGTCCAGTGATTAAACAAAGCCAGCCGTAGGTAAATCATGTGATATTCATAGAATCATTGATATTATTGAATGACATTATTTAAGAAAAAAATGCTTGCCTTTCTTAAATGATGTCTTTGTATAGTGGCACATTGGTGTTCCTTTGCAATGTTTTGGTTATGGAGGAGCCAATGTCCTGAACATGTATGTAGGATGTATGTGCATGCTGACAGCTGAATTATGGCTTTCAGTTTATGCTTTTTTCCCCCTTTATGTGTGATTCTTTGCAGCCAGTAGCCATAATAGTTATTTTTCCAGCACAGCTACTGGCTGATAAACATTACATGCTAGCTTTCTCAGTTAAAGTCTCTTATTTAAGAGCTGTGTAACTAAGAGTGCTTTTAATGAAAAAAATAGTGTAGTAGGAGCTAGTTTCCAGGGACATTAATGGCTTCTGCCTTTCTTGCTTTTTGAATTGTACCATGTTGTTTAACACAGCATTTCTTACACTGTTTAGAATGACAGGTACCTTAATTTTAAAGTTTTCAGTCCTCATTTACTAGACAGGAGACATTTTCCATGGGGAATATTAAATTTACTATAGATACAATGATTGGCCTTACCTTTGACCACCACGTGGCCACAACGGTAAGGAAATCCGTTTATGTTGCACAACTTGTAAGTAAGAGCATAGATAGCATCTGGGTCCAAGAGGTCATTATCCCATTATACTCTGATCTTATCAGATCAATCCTAGAGTGCAATTCTCACTTTGGTATGTACCTGACTAGGCATATGCAGCAACTAGAGTGACCCCAGAGGTTTCTTACAAAAAGACTGCAAGGCATAACAAACCTGCCTTATGCAGAGTGCCATAAAGCCCTTTCCTTCTACTCAATCTCCTATAGACTGCTATAGGATGATCTATACAAGGTAACTGCAAACCCCACACTTATGAATCTCCTGCATATTTGTAAGTCAAACAGTACTAGAAATACAAGGTATAAGTACCTGAATTTTGTCTGTGACTTAAAGATAACACATATGTGTCCCAGAGACTGCCTCTTCTACGTAACAGGTTTCTCATCCATGTGAAGCTGAGTTTGTCTGTTACACAGTTTAACAGCAACATAGACTAGTGGATGGGGAATAGGAAATTTACTCTGGGTCTGGCACCCATGTCGCTCCCTTATGGACGTAGGTAGCATATAAATGCCTGGCCATCGATGTCCTATTTGGAAACAGGACATCCTTATTCTTTATGGAGAACTTGCCTAGACTTAGAAAGGCCCCCTGGGTTGCTAACCTAGTAACAATCTATGAATCAATCAGCATGCACATTTTTGAATAGTAAATATATTTTATTGTATAATTTACCTTAGGTATGCATTTAGCTTTCTTTTTATATTCTGAGGACTATTTAGTTGTTCCTTCTGCTTCTTCTGTAACCATATTTTTATGAACCCCCAAAAAAATAAACAAATGTATATTTAATACTCACTTTAATTGACCATTAAGGAAGACTGGAAAAACAAAAGATGAAAGAAAAATATTAAAGTGTTTTCAAAATATTCAGGCTTCCTTGAGCTCCCTCAGTCTTTTTTTTTTCTCTGTTCTTGTCACAGTGGAATCATAGACTCTAGACATATGATGCCTTAACAGTTTTAGCAGTATCAGTAGATAATGCAGTATATTCCTGGGCATGCACAGATTTGTTTAACACACTGGTTTACTGAAAATGAATGGCTACTCAATGTGTTTTGGGAGATAAAGCATTGGTGGCACTGAGGAATACAAAGAATTCACGAGGACAGTTTCTTTTGGATGGCCTGCATTTAAGCTTTAAATGAATTTTGAAGCTACACTTTCTCTACCTCAACTGACTGCATATAAGTTAAATGATGATTTGTCAGCAGTACCATTAGTTAAGTTATAATAATATTACACGCATTGGCAACCTCAATCATTTTTATTTAAACACAAAGAACTAGCACCTCAGCTCACTGCTTTCCAATGGTCTAAAATACATAAAAAAATCTCCTGTTTGTAAAGGAGTAAGAAGAATAACATAAATCCAATAGGAGTGCACTGCAAATTAATTGATTAAAACATTAATTATATTTTAAAGATACAATTCCAAAAAACTTTTAAATTAAATATTATATTAGTAATTCATCATTAAGACTGTCAGAACTAAAACTATTATATAAAAACTATACCATGCCTCTTTTCAAAAGAAGCAAAGATATATTAAGAAACAAATCATGATTTTCATAATGAAAAAGTAAATGGATCACTATTCCTATTGTGTTGCTCTCAAAAACGAACTGCGGCAGGATTAATTCTAGATGCATTCTTAATGTCCCTAATATGTTCCTGAATGCTCTTGCATACAGATCTCATAGTCTGACCTATGTAATATTTATTACAAGGGCACCAAAGACCATACACTACAGCACTTTGATACCAGTTCTTATTCCAAAGTGGTATAAATTCAAATCCATTTACAACAAAAACAATTTTCTGTCAAAATACTTACAAATAGAACAGCCCTTACATTCAACAGATAAAATCTTTTCAGGTTTCATAAGAGTATTTCAACAGATAGACTCTTTTCAAGTTTTATAAGAGTGTTAACTACACAGTCACCTACAGTAGGTGAATTTTGATTAGAAATTTTCAAACTTAAATTCCTTAATACATCATCTGACCTGATAATACATCAGTATCATTTTAAAATATGAGCCACTTCCTCTGAAAAGATAGTATGCCATCTAATACAATAAATGTACTCCTTCTTAATCTGATTCTGACTTTGCCTATTATATCTTCCATTATGGTTTGAAACCTCACCCCTCTGTTGTGACCTTATCTTAGAGGCTTCCAACTGTTTCTCAGTATAACCTCTATAACCCTCTCAATTCTTACTCATTTAAGTACAACCTGATGCACCCTAAAAAACTTTCCATATGAAAGTGAGTCTATAAGGTGCTGAGGATGAGGGCTAATTGCCTGCCAAAAACTATTAGCAGCACTAGGCTTCATGTACAAGGAATAAGTTATTAGCCCATCTTTTTTTATAAATCTTAGCATCTAATTAACAAGTAACTTATGTTTGAACCTCAAACGTAAAAGATAATCCAACACCATTATTATTAAGCCTATCTATAGGGTCTATATTATATTGTCGAAAGATGACAATATCCAACAGCTAGAACATCGAAAATGCCATACATCGAAACTGTTCTTTTGGGGGGCTGCACTCCCCACACCCCACACTAATTATATATACCAACTCCGAGATCACACTACAGTGAGGAAAGAGCAAATTTTCTCATCCCCACTGCACCATTATCCCGCAACAACACTTTCAATGTACAGCATTTTTGATGTTTTAGCCGTTCAATAATTTCAACATGCGATATTATGAAGTAGACCCTATCTATAAATTAAAAAAAAAAACAGATCCTTGGGACCTTTTAAAATAAAGAATAAATCATCTATATAATGCTTATAAAATACAACATAAGCATCAAAATACAAATTTTCATAAACATCTTTTAAACCACCCCATAAACAAGTTTGCATAATTAGGTGCAAACTTCACTCCCACTGCAGTCCCACAAAATTGTCTAAAAAAATCTTAACAAAAAGCAAAACAATTATTAAGTAATGCAAGCCTAAAAAGAACCGAAATGTCAGGAAGTTATTGTATCTCTTTAAAAAAATATTAAAATGTGTTTAATGTTGCATAGAAGAATACAAGGCGCAAACATCTACAGTTGCGAAGAAATAGAAATCTTCCAACTTCACCTGGTTGATCCTTTCTAAAAATGAATGCTATCCATCACATGTAAAGGCAAAGCAAACTCATAAGGTTTTAGAATCATAACCAATACTGTGCCATCTCTTTCCTAGGGTCACCAACTTGTGATACAATTGGTTTCCCTGAAGGATCACTCATATCTTTATGAATCTTGGGAAGAGCATAATATAGTGGGATACATTATAATCAATTTCATCACCATTTTATCAAAAGAACTCCCTTCTGAACCATCATTTCAATTTTGGTAACTAACTTCAGATCGCATATCATACAAATTATTATTCGATACTAAATGTTCTTCATTGTTATGTAAAAACTGAAAATACATTCTTTTATAAAACTATGCATTCTAACAATATTGCCTCTCTTGCCTGCAGGTTTCACAACTAAAGACTCAAAAGACTGCAAGCTTTTTAATGTAAAACATTTATCTGTAGACATATTATACTTCACAAAATAGTTAGAACCTTTATCAATATGCATATTGATATAATGTTTTATTAAGTTATAAAACACTATTGCCATGCTGTTTTAAGAGGTGGTATAAACTTATTCTGACTATTGAAACTTGCTTTTTTAATAGTTTTATCTAAACCAGTCTCATTTTCATCCAGGACTGGATCTCTGGAAGCAGAATAATGTTTCAATTGCAGTTTCCTAAACAACAACCACATGTCCAAGTTAATTTTAGATTTAGATGTAGAAGATGATAAAATAAATGTAAACCCCCTCTGTAGCATTTTCTTAACATTCTCTGAAATGCTATCAACACCCAATACAGCAATGCAGTGTTCTCTCTCCTCTGTCCTCATTACTGGATTAATATAAAAAAAAAAAAAACTTTCATCTGCTGTTATTGGTACTTTTCTTTTAGTAATAGCTGCCCTGATCAGGAGCCATCTCAGTACTTACAGTCTTCCCAAGCTGTTCCACATTAAACACTGTCCCATCGAGGGCATTATTAATTTTCATATTATGATCTTTCTTTGGAACAAATTGTTGCACTCTGCCTCATGAATGCTCCAAGTAATCACAGCCATGTTGTTCTGCTTCCTTCAGTTCCTGCTGTAGCCCAGGTCAATGTTCACATCTCAAATGAGATCCTGTGGTTCATTCCCATGGTGACCACAAACCGTCTGAAAAGGTTCTCGCATCTGTTTGGAGATACCTGCATTTTAAAGATGTTAATTTCTCCTCCAGCCCATGAATCTCAGAAAATAACTTTTCAGTTTTATCATCCAAATGCACAACAGTCCCACAGACAGGCTTATCATCCAATAAACATCTAATCTTATAATCTTAACACTATTCTATTCCATGTGTCTTTCTCATGCTTCAACAGAATTCTGATGAACTCCTGGAAACAATTCAAAGCAGCTTGTTCCCACCCCTTCTTCAAATCAAACAAATCATTGCCATACAGGAACAAAGGTTTCACTGATATCTACAAACCCTGGGCAGCAATACCATGCAATAAATATTGTTGCAACAGCATTGAATTGGTAAAATATTCTACTTTCTTCTTCATATTATAATTCATATCTAATAAAAAGTTACCCACTGCCTGTTGTCTCACATTACTTCAGACAATCTTTCTGCTCCCATCTGAAAGGCCAAATTTACCCACTGCTCACACTCTGAAACATACAAATTACACATTTTTGGAATGTAAATATGCAAAAATTACCAAAAACGGAGAAAATAAAAAAAAAAAATGAACAGCTTAAACAAACAGCCCTTCAATTAAGAGAAAGGCACAATGTCATCCTCCATACAATAATATTAAATATTACTAAATTTTTACCATTAACTCATACCTGGAGATGCAATAAACTCCATGTAGGCTTAGTAAGAAGACTACAAAGAGCTGATGTATTTGTGCGATAAGCAACAGCAGTAATTGTATATGCATGCTGCACATTGCGCTTACATGAATACAAGTGAGGTTTCATAGCCAGCAACATTGTTGCCCGCCCGGAAACCATGTAATGCAGCACAAACACCTGCAGACTTACAGACACATTTACCTACCAGGGCTTAATATAAGACAATTCATAAAGGTCTAACACATTATAAGAAAGTGTAGTCAGTGCAGAGTACTGTGCAAACTGTTTTAGACATAATAAATACATGTTTTGTTAGTGATCAGCACGGGTACATAGACTACATTATAAATAATCATTCTGGGGAAGTGAGTGTATTGAAAATGACCACTCAAGTGAATTGTGGGGAGGAACACAGGGGTAGAGGACAAGTATTAACATGGTAATGTACAGCAAATGAAGACATGTCAATGTACGTAAACCACAAAGACGAGACAGTTGTAGCATGCACAGTAATCACAAATCTACATAATACAATATGTAATGCTGTTTCTACCTCCAGTGTGGGTATAGCCATATTATCGCACAGTTATTCTATATTATGGGACTGTCACACAGGTGAAATATCAGTGGAGAAAAGAAGCACACACAATCATGAACAGTAGCAGAATAATAACACAAGTAATATGTGACAGTGATATAAAATATGTGATTGTGAGTTATTATATGTGTTCTGCAGGAACACACTTGTACAACTGTAATGGTTTGTCAGTAATCTATAAGGGAAACAGGCACACATTTTTGGAAAAAAAAACACCCTTCAGAGGGGTTAAGGGGGATGCTGGTACACCTGTAGTTTAAATTACAATCAATCCTAGCTACTTTACAGGTTTGCATGGTATATATATTCCACAATCCACACTTGCATGAATGTAACCCATGCCAACAATGTTGTCAATGAGCTATGTATTTACTGGGTGCATCCCAGGAATACGTATTACATATGCATCTTGTATAACACCTTCAAGGCAGTTTTCACTGTCAGCTCCTAATGTTTATGCAATAAAAAGAATACTTGTGTATAGCCAATGAGATGTGTGTGAGCTCACTGTGGCAAAACTAATAATCTAGAGTAAATCATTCCTGGAAGATGTGTTAGAAGTACCTGCAAAAGGGTGCATTGTACTCAATTATAGGTGTGATGTAGTCTGAGAACAATACAACTATAATGCCCTTTGATGTGGATGTCCTGCACATACTCAAGAGTTGTGCTACATACAGGAGATTAGTCACTACTATGGGTTTATGCTGATGGATGTTCTGCATACCATCTACCTGAGTACACAGGTCACATATCACTTGGTCTGCTCATAGGGATAAGATGACTATATTGTAGTTAGCTTGTGTATTTGCTGTCATAATGGAACTAATACCACCTTGATTTTTGTTCATCTACTGTGCCTCCATGGCTCTGGCAACAATATTTTGTGTGTGCTAATGTTGGCTGCATTATACCACTGCAAATCTTGGACTCAGTTATTGTATACAATTTGCAGTCTTCCACAAAGCAGGTTAGACAAAGGATAAGTAAGTTAGTCTTGACTTCTGAGATATTAGTAATGAACAGGAAAGACCTTAGTACAGAATCCTGAGGTATGGACCTGGTTGCTGGACTCTAGATTGAGGTGACTTCACACAATAAGACATTATCTGTCATGTATGTGATCCATTTGTCTACCCTCTTGGTTAAATAGGTGTTTGTGCCCACTTCACAGTTACTCTATAATACCCGAATATGGATTTGTGTTAAACGCCTTGGCCATGTCAAATTACAGAGGATTTGTGTTTTCCTCATGCATGCTCTTGGTGTCCATCTTGAAGACATCATACAGATATAACAGACATATTGTATGTAGCCTTAACAAATCAGACATGGGTGTGGTACACAGTTGGGAGATTACCTGTTTCCTTTTTGATAAGGTCCACAATGACTCACTGGTCTGCCTCAAAGATGAGGAGAGTCAGGCATATGGGTGTATAACTCCAGGCATCAGATGATAGACCCCCCTCAGTCAGATAGATGATTGTTGCTGTATACCCTTCTATGAGAACATAGGCTGCCTGGAGGCTGTGTTGAAGTAGAGCTCCAACTGTGTCTGATAGGTCAGGTTTTTAATTCATGTCATAGGCAACTGGGGATGTTGTCAGAGCCCATTGATTCTGTCTGTATCATTAGAGAGCACACAGATGAGCTGCTCTCCCGAGAAGAAAAACTGAGTATTGTTTGCACATATATGTAGGGGGTGAAGTGTGAGATAAACTGTCAGCTAGCAGATTGTCTATGTTCTGTAGATGAGTATGGCTGGTGGCATTGAAAAACAGCTATATGCCTAGTTGTGTACTCTTCTTAACATGTCATATTTATTGAAATACTTGAATGTAAAAACACCTCCAAATACAGCCTTGGTCATGCACCACATGCCACACATGGGTACTGTTCACACAGTCATACAACTGCACTGATGTCACGTAATTGCATCACTTGCACAACATATGCCAATATGTGTTCCACGGGAAAGCTGTGTTTGACTGGCCTGAATCCTTATGAGGGCACATTACAAATCAGTTGTTTGCAGCACATGCAGAACATTTCCTGACACAACTGCTACTAGTCAGACAATGGTGCTGCTGACCACATCAATAATCTTTGGGAACAGCTACAGTACTGCACATACAATGAATTCCACAAGGTCCCAACTGAATAAAAACATGTGATGTTTCTGTATACACCACAGCATTAAAACATGTGGATGAAACAAGGCCTATGTGCCCATGTAATCAATATGAACCTATATTGATGTCTGTCAGAAACCATTAAATGATGGTAGGTAGACATATGCACACCTGTGCCATACTGCAAGTGTCTCTGTGATAGTGGAATGTGACCTGTATAGAATGTTGATCTGCCTCACTACAATAACATGTCTTAATAAGCCAACAATATACATGACATTTTATCATATCAACAGTTCTCAGTAGGCATATTATTACAGCTGTTATAGAAGGACCATATTATGAATTGGCAACAGTGGCCATGAATACATTACCTCTCATCACAGATTATAATAACCTCTTGTAGGCATATTGTACATCCACACCTCAACACAGCACATGTCAATGACAGCAACATTGACATATCCAATGCTCATAGGGTCATAAAATGTTATCAAGCTAATGGCCTACATCACATAAATCCTAGCCATTATCACATTATTGAAAACAAACTCTTTGTAGCTACATGATAGGCAATAGTAAGAGTATTGTGCATATGTTGGACTGCATTACATACTGCCACTGTCTATACGGGACATGTGTATCACACTGTGACAATATTATTAGTCTCATGCAGTGGTCTGGTGATGGCTTGCAGGGAATCATGGAAAGACCCTGCTTCATGATGTATAAATGCATATTTGACATGAGGACATTCTCCACTCCTCTGCAGGAAAGATGTAATGTGGCCAAGGGAAAAAAAGAGGATGGTGGATGCATGGAGATATGTTAAAGATTCCCCTAAGTGGTAGTGAAATGGAGAGCAATTCAGAAGATTTTACAATGGCCATAATGTACAAGCAACAACACACAGCAGGAGTCTGTGTCTGATTTGGAGATTCCACCTTTATAGGTAGAGGAGATGAATGTCATCCAATGCTACACTAGCATCACTATATATGTCTGATTTTAACACTGACACACTGCACTTTATGAAACATGATAGCAACATTGTATGCTGATAAGAACATGTTGGGGGAGTGTCTGGCATAGATGTGGAGTCACATGTCTGTGTAAAATTGTCTCAAAAGTAATATTTGGATGCCTACAAACTCAAGTTGCCTGCTCTCAGATTAAACCCCCTATATATCGAGATAATGTAGCTTGAGAAGATAGTACTTAATGCAGCAAATGTTTGTCTTGAATACTGTTAGAGTGCATGTTATACAGGATGACATCATCAGTGTATATTACAAGATGTTCAGAGGAGTGTCTGACATAACTGTTGACTCACATGTCATTCTAAAATTGTCAGCATACTGACTGTTGAATGGACACACAAACCCATTGATCAAAGTGAGAGTAGAACCCCTATCTATCTACAGAGCACAGTACTTAATGAAAGCACCACAGCACAATTCTGAGTTTTGAGTGTCAGACAACACTTTATAGCTGATGCCATCAGCAGTGTCTAGTGAAAAGAAAATTTGTAGTAGGAGTATCTCACATGCTGGTCTAAAATGGTCTCTTGAGTGTTAACTAAGTGGAAACACACAGCAGTTGACTACACAGCAATTTATAGAGCACAGTACTTAACACAAGTGCCACAGCACAAGTCTGTTTTTTAAAGTGTCAGAAAACACTTTATAGATGATGACATCAGCCATTGTCTGGTGAGAAGAAGATAGTACTAGGAGTGTCTCATAACCTGGTCTAAAATGTCAAACAAGTGAATGCAAGCACACACAATAGTTGACCACAGCGAGAGAAGAACCTCCACCTATCTACAGAGCACAGTACTTAATCCAAGTGTCACATCACAAGTCTGGATTTTTGAGTGTCAGTCAACACTATATAGCTGATGACATCAGCAGTGTCTGGTGAGAAAAAGATGGTAGTAGGAGCGACTCACATGCTGGTGTAAAATCATCTCTTGAATGTCAATCAAGTGAACACAAATACACGCACATATATAAACACACACACCTAAACAAACAAACAAACACACACACACACACACACACGCACACACACACACACACACACACACACACACACACACACACACACACACACACACACACACACACACACACACACACTAGTTGACAGCACTACACAGTACTTAATGCAAGCTCCACAGCACAAGTCTGGCTTTTACAGTGCTGTTGGGTAATTTATAGTGGAAACTTTCATCACTGGATGTTTGAGAGATGTTTGGAGGCCTGTACAATATGAATATGCAGGCATGTACTACAAATGTCAAAATATATGTACTCCATGGGACTGTATTGCAGACAGTGCAATACACCTTTATGTTTTTCTGACTATGCACACACACTGTACACACTACAGTTGACTGTAGTGAAATTAGAACCCTACCTAACTAGGTACACCAGTTAAAGAACTTGGCACTTAATGCAGATGCCAGTGCACAAGTCTGAACAAGTGCAGAGCAATGTGTAGTGGATGACATCCTCACTGGATGTTTGTGAAAAGATATTGTGAGGCCTGCATGAGATGGCTGTCAACATATTAGTTCTGTATGGGACTGGATTTATGATGGAAGGACACAGATTGATATTCATCTGATGCATACACACTTGCACATACATAGAGACACACACACAATGTGGCTGCTGTGTTAATTTAACATACATTTAAGTATGCTGCTCCCATCTGCAAAACACAGTATTTAATAACTGCAACACCCCTGAAGTATGTTTTTGCCTTATTAAAGTAGTCCTTATAGATGATGCCATCATCATTATATGCTGCAGTTAACATATCCTGTTATGAGAGTGGTGTGCAAAGTGTGGATGTACTATTTCCTGTTTTTTCCCAATGTGCAGGTATATATTAAGAGACAGCTTGGCAAACTAGATGGAAAAAGCTGTTAGGAATGTATGTAGCAGAAATGAGACATATGCAGCTATTTCCCTGTATGTTGTGTACATTGCACACTTAAATTGTCACATATAGTCACACACATTTTTTCTGAATAACATGGATGCAACTGTGCATGTACATGTTCATATTTGTGAAGAATTGCTATTCACATTAAAACATTTATAAGACAATCTGAATGTCTATTGTAATTATAAAGGTGTACATAGTATCTAACAATGCAGTTTTGATATTTATTTTTACAGTGTAGCTGGCATTTGGGAATTAGTACTGACAAACCAAGTTTAAGTGCATGGGAGCAGGTAGTACATGACTGGTGTCAGAACCATGGCCTTAAGCTTAATGCCAAAAAATGCGTTATCATTCCCTTTGAAAAAACTCAGTTCCCATGAATTACCACATCAATGGGAGCCAAATGAACACTGAAGGGGCCATAGGAAATCTGGGCACCCAGGTTGACAGCCACAGAGGCACTGTGAACTAACATCAGGTAGCACAGTGTCAGGGAAATGTTTGGGGGGCTAGGCTTGTAAAGGCTCCAGGGCCATTAGCCTAGTACACACCTATGAACCTATGAGTGTAAATATGTGTTCAGTCATTAAAAAGTGCCTTCCTTTTGGTTGTGTTTTTACATTGATTTTAATGGGATGAAGACAAACTGGGCAGTAATCATAAGTAATACATGCTAATATGCACTTTCCATAGCATACCAATGAACAGCTGGTTTGCGTGATCAATGGCAAAATGTTTGCAGATGCAAGATACACATTTAAGGATGCCTAATTGAAGTTGAATAGTACTTATCCACACTGGCTATGGCAGACACAGCTAACAGATACTATGGTGTTCATAACTAGTTCATAACTGAAATGTTGTGTCATAAACTGTATAACCCTAAAAAAGTATTTATACTGCTTTCTCCATTTGAGCATAGTTAAGGGTTGAGCAAAATAATGTCTCTGCTTCATTGAGAAACTCATGAGAGTTTCATTGGTTCATTTTCCTCCATGCAAACATAAATATTGTGACCTGACACATTTGTTGGTGTCTTTACACACTGATAAAAGTAAGTTGTACAATATGGGATTCAAACCTTTGTAAAATAGCCAAAACGTATTCTTCGACATAGGTGTTTTATTTATCCTTCAACCACTCTCAAAACCACGCAAGTGAGATGAGGTGCATGGACTAAACCAAGTAATCCAAGAGAACCCAAAAAGAAAGTCCAGCACCAGGGAAGTTTGAAATCAACAATTCTTTATTGTGGCAACCCAAAAATACAAACCAGACTGGTTTTGGCAATAATAGGCATTTCTCAGTGCATAAACCCTCACTGATTGATGCAACAATTAAATAGTACACTACTAAATTAGAGTCTTGAGCTTATTGGTTCATACCAAATTAACTGAGTTCATTGAGGCCTGGCTTGAACAAAACACCCAGCCTAGCAATCCAACATGATTCTTTCTCTTTTAAAATAGAATGCCATCCTGTTTTACATGATTTATTACCTTGGATTTTGTCTATAATAGTGAAATGGAATTTAGCAGTGCTATGGCTTATAGTTTGTTTATACAAAGCATTGGATATCCTCTTATTTCTAATATCACTGAGATGTTCACTAATCCTGAATCGCAAAGGGAGAGACATTTGTCCTACATAAAATGCAGAACAAAAACACTATATGGACACAGCTACATGCAGGGATACACAACCTTCTCAACCTATTCATTTGGTCACAACTTATGGACGAAATACAAATAGCTTCAGAAACATTATAAACCATCACTGTGATATTTTGTTGGCCAATGAAAAATTAGCAGAAATGCTTCCACCGCATTGTTTATTTTCCTGCCGAAAGGGTCATACAATAAACTCTTACTTTACTCACTATAAACACTCCATTCCATCCAATAAACAACAAGTTACTCTATTCGGGTATAAATTAGTGGGCAGTATTTCATGTGGTCACTGTAGTGCTTGTACACACATTTTTCAAACTAAAGAATTTACCAGCAATATCTCTTCCAAGGTATATCAAATACAATGTTTTGGTAATTGCAGCAGTGGCTGGGTGATTTACCTGGCAAAGTGCTAAATTCCAATTCACTATAATAGACAAAATCCAAGGTAATAAATCATGTATAACAGGATGGCATTCTATTTTAAATGAGAAAGAATCATGTTGGATTGTTGGGCTGGGTGCTTTGTTCAAGCCAGGCCTCAATGAACTCAGTTAATTTGGTATGAACCAAAAACCTCAAGACTCTAGTTTAGTAATGTACTATTTAATTGTTGCATCAATCAGTGTGGGTTTTTTTTATCCTTGCCACAGTAGACATCAGTAAACTGCATGATAAGAGAGTGGACATATTTTTTAGGAAAGGACACAATATGAAAAATATTTTGGAAAATCAAAGTTTGGCTGAGGGGAGGAAGGACATGATTAAAAAGAAAAGCACGTTTAAGTGTGGTGCATGTCAACAGTGCCAGTATATTTCTAACAAAGAAAAAATATTTATTAGCAGTCGTAATAGGTTAATAGAAGGTAAGGTTTATTCCAACTGCAACACCTTAGGAGTGGTACATTTAGCTCAGTGTAAGCCATGTGGGGCATTCTACGTAGGTAAGACTGAGCAGACACTTAAGAGGAGAGTTTATGAACACTACTACAACATACGTAATAATAACATCAACAATGCACGTTATAAGCACTCCTTGGAATGTAAACAAGCTACATACTGCTTTTTTGTCCTTGAATGCATACCCAAGGATGGTAGGGATGGCCTTTGGGAAATGACCATAGAATTCAAGAATTATATTGGCAGATTGTTCTTGAGGCAAACAAGCCTCCAGGACTTAATGATAACATTTCCTTTGTCCCAATGTTAAAACAGAGAGCTGCAAAGCTATAAAACAGTACAAATGCAGTTACATATGTATGCCACTAGATGGAGGATTTTTCTTGCTTAAATTTTGGCTGAAAGGATTTCACCTAGATTTTATTTATTTTTTAATATATAAAGATGAACCCACTGAAACATTTTATGTAGCACTTTTTACTGAACAAGTTTTTAACATTATTTTTATGGATCATATTATTATTATCAAGGTTTTTAAAGCATTTTACTACAGGGGTATATATTTTAACTTTTTAAATGACAATGTAATTTTCTTATTGGTTGATCAAAATGAGGTTTAGTACTTAACAAGCAGCACCATTGCACTTGCTTTATCTGATGAAGTCTGTTTTTAACTGATGAAAATGCTGTGTGGATTATCCTGCGTTTATGTTCCTGAATTCGCTTAATAAAGTCTGCTTTCAACTTGAGTGTTGTTGTAAAGCATTCCTTCAGTGCTTGCTGGTTTGTTATTTGGTTTTTACATTTTTTGATGTCTTTACACACCGATAAAAGTAATTTGTACAATATGGGATTCAAACCTTTGTAAAATAGCCAAAATGTATTCTTCAACATAGGTGTTTTTTTTTTACACTTGCTACAGTAGAAGTCTTTGTCAGGCATGTTCATTAATTTTATATACACATGACAGAGTGTGGAGTTAACTATGTATGTGTGTGATCGGACAAGGTCCTGATGTATACATTTATCTGTATACGATTATCATTGAAGTATGAATTCCACCCAAGGCCAAAAAAGATGATTTTAATTGCAGAAACATAATTGTCAGTATACCTACATTCACTGTACTGAAAAATATAGCAGAACCAAACCACAGCTAGTATCCATAAAAAACATGTTTAGCCAATGCATTATTATCTGCCCCCCTGTGTATATCATAAATGTGTTCTCTTATCCTTTGCTTTAACATACGGTTGGTTTTACCTATATAATATGAAGAACATACTATACAGTGTGCCAAATAAACAAGATTGCTAGTGTTACAGTCAGCAAATACTCTAAAATCGATTGACAATAGAGTTTAGAGTATTTGCTGACTGTAACACTAAACATGTGGCCAAGTATGATAGCACACATACATTTAGATTTATGGCTATAGAGACAGAAACAATGAAAGGAGAGGGGATGTTACAAGCAGGACAGAAGTAGCTGAATTAGAATGGATTATTAGGATGACAGCCACAATGGGCAAGGGGCTCAATGATAAGGCTTCCATAAAGCCAGTTTTACAGGCAAGGAACTTAGTAAGACGACAATTTGTATCTATGGTTTTAAATTGTAATTGCCATGTTAATGTTTTTAATTGATTGTTAACTACATAGGAGGTTTTATTGGTTGGAATATATTTTAAATACCAAAGTAAAGAGATGTTGTGCTGTCTGATGAAGCGGCAAAACTTGTTGCGAAAGTGCTCACCATTAAAAGTTTATTTTTTCTGGATACTGGCTGTGGTTTGGTTCTACTATATTTTTCAGTACATTGGCTTTTATCATTTGGTGGAACCATGTGCCTGCACGACATTCTGTTTTCTCTTTGCTTTTATACCTACATTCACACATATAATTCATATGAGCTCCAATGCTATTTTATACTTATTCTTATTTATAATTATGTATACATTGTTCTTTATTTTATATAATTGAGTGGACAATTATAAATAAAATTGGAAGTGTGTTAGATTAGAACCCTGGCTCACTTTTATTGTGAGCATTAATTTATACCAGTTGCCACAGGAAAGGCTGGGCTTCAAGTGTATTTGTTACAGTCATTACTGTGCAGAGTGCTCATTTTCCTTTGTATGCTCAATGCACCTGCTATAGATAGTTATTTGTATGTGTAATTCTTTTTGTCCAGGTCTGCTTCAATACTTCAATAAACACACATCACACCAAATGGCATTTGATGACATTTATTAAAATTCCATGAACATAACTTATTGACCAACTAATTTCATTTATTAATCACAGAATAAACATCCATATAACAGTTAACTTAGAGCAGTGTGACCCCGCTCACCCTGACCAAGTAAGTAGCATCCTTACCTCCGCACGCTTATTTTTACTTATCAAGCAGCATCCAACTGCTTACTTGAATTTCCCAACTCAATGAATTAACCATTCAACCAAATAAGCAGCGTCCTCACCTCTGCTTACTTACACTTGTCAAGCAGTGTCCAATCGCTCACTTGCATTTTCCAACTCATTGAAATGAACCTCCAACACCAGAGGGCAAACAGAAGAGGGACAAGCCTGGCCCTCTTCTCTGCCTCCCACAATTATACTACACCATCCTCAATGCTCCAAACAGGTTTGGGATGGCAGTTAGCAAGTTCACACCAAACTGTGAGTCCTTACCCAGTTACACTCTCTCAAAACTTATTAAACCCCTCCCTACACTTACCTCAATTCCTCTCAATCATCCTACTTTCATATTTAACCCTTTCCTCCCCCCCACAACTAGCTTCTTCCATTACCCTCTTAAAACTTATTACTATTTTAATCTAATCCCCCATCCAAAGATGTCCATGGACAAATTGGTCTGTTAGCAAACATAATTTGTCCAGGTCCCCTTCAATAAACACACATCACACCAAATGACATTTGATGACCTTTATTAAAATTTCATAAACATAACTTCATTGACCAACTAATTTAATTTATTAATCACAGTATAAACATCCATATAACAGTTAACATAGGGCAGCATGACCCTGCTCACCCTGACCAAGTACGCAGCATCCTTACTTCAGCACACTTACTTTTACTTACCAAGCAGCGTCCAACCGCTCACTTGAATTCCCCAACTCAATGAAATAACCATCCAACTAAATGTGCAGAGTTCTCACCTCCACTTTCTTACTTATACTAGTCAAGAGACAAGACAAGCCTGGCCCTCTTCTCCGCCCACCAGCCTGATCAGGCTATTCCCCTTCCTTCATTCCAAAACTTCCAACAAACCCTCCAAAACAAGCCTAACCATCCTAAAGGTCAAACCAAAGTCATTTGATGTATGCCATACCCTCTGAACCCAGCTGGATCCCTGTCATGAACCTCCCAATGCCCTAACAAACAAATCTCCAATGCAACCAGTTGTCTAAATAGCTGAAAGCTGCTGACTCACTAAATGGTTAAAATAAACCAATGATCCATTTGCAATAGTAAAATAACCATAACATTGTATAACTTATGTATATTAAATAAATTCTCAGTTGTTCTAGCTACAAATATTAGCATCATAATGAGTCCCAAAACATTACCTGCCAAAGGCAATGCTATAACATTAAACCTCATGCCACACAAAGCCATGCCAGAGCAATTACCTACCATCATAACTAACTGCAGCCCCATTTTCCACCCAAAGTATATAATGACCAACATGAGATTTCCTTTCCAAAATCAAATGAAGAGCAAACCTGTCATCACTTCAACTATCCAATATAAGCAGGAAAACATAATGACCATCCTAGCATTTTCTGACCAACAAACCACCTTCTGAATGTGTAAAATACATCTATAACATAAATGCCACAAAGTATAACCCCATGAACCTCCATTTCCTAACACCAACCCCCACTACAAAAATCTATATTGACAATAGCAAAATCTGTCAAGCTTCACACTATCAACCTACCCACAGCCTCTCAAACCAATAAACCACCAACCAGGATTTAGGACGTTCACTAAGCCTTGTCACCTGTGCAACTACATTATTCACAGCTAAATCCTCCTTGACCAACCAAGCTGCCTATCTTGCTCCCACTTCTGAGAAATAAGTAAATCTTTCCCCACCAAACCTCTTCCCACACACAGTTGTAACACACATTTAACCAATCTAGTAATGCCCTACCGTATGCTTTACTTACAAAAGGTGCCCCATACTCCTGCGGCAAACCTTTAACCTTAACACAATCTGACTTCTCTTGTCAAACATGAACAGCACAACCCATACTTCTGATATATTGAACAAATGAGAGTGAATCCTAATCCCCAACAACTCCTGCTAAATATACTCCAGATTAAATTAAAACAAATATTCAATGTCCCCTAATTGTCCCTCTGTCCTGCCATCCAGCAGGCCTCAACTCCCCCCCACAGAGTATGGCTGCAATCCAAAACCTCCCATAACATTTGTGAACAAATGGAAATCGCCATTACCAACCCTATCTAGCCCAAGATCCACATCAGTGAACCTCTCTGAAGGCAACACAATGGTAAAATGCACCAACTTGTTAAACCCATACTCCAAGCAACCCAATTAAGCTGGCTGGCATGCAACTTCAGGAGCCCAAGAAGCTGAAGAACATCCTTAATCCATTGCATGATCCCATTTTACCTCGAGCCTTTTCTTCCCATGCATTCATTACCTTTGTATCTGTTAAGGAATTAAACCTGTCCTACATCTGCAAGTAATCCCAAGCAATGCCTTCCAAAAGCCTTCTAACTTCTGCTTAGTCAACAAAATATCCAGTTCCACACATCCCCCAAAACAACCCCACATACCCACAATGCTCCATCAAACTCTATCTGCTCATAAAAGTCATATCTATACCAAATACCCCCTACCATTCCAAAGCAGAAGTCAGATGGTATGCATGATACTCGCTTTAAAAAAACATAACCCACTATGTGACATTAATAAAACCTGCCGAAGGGACAGATTTGCCTCCCACAAATACCATGTTTGTAACAAACTCCCACCTCATAACAAAACACCTCCTTATCCCTCTACAAAACTGAATGGGTAAAAGTAAATTCACCCCCTAGGTTCCACACATGTCCTTCTTGAAGGACAATAGGAGCAGCAGGAGGAAATAAGAATTGAACCCAGAACCATTAACATCGTAGCTTCCTATGATTCTATGATTGCTGTAAATCCACCCCAGCCGTGGAAACCCCAGACTCCCCATAAACAATCCTCAACCCCACATCACCCTGCCCCCCAAACTTAGCTCTACCTCAAATTGTCCCTACCTTACCTCATACTGCTCCAACTCTCATGTGCCTTAAAGAGCACTGCATAAAGAATACCTGTACTTTTTTGTGCACCACTCCAGCAATTAAACATCCACACAAGCAGAATCCTTTACCTTTCAAATGCATTTCCATCAAGGCACTGACCATTGGTCATTCAGCGCTCTCCATTTATGCACCACCCACCAGACTGGGCATCCATTGAAAATGCCTCCAACACCTTTTGAATCATCTTCCATCAAGACACCAAATGATGCCCACTCAAAGTCCATGCCTCCTTGATCTGCAAAAGAAAACAAAGTAAGTACCTTGCCTTTACAATAATTGAACATAAATTAGCATCAAACCCTATACCTTGTGTCTGATCGGCAAACACCTTATAACTATGCACCCCGTTTTAACATCTCCATTAAGTTATCTGTCAGATATGGGAATCCCAGAATGGAGAACCCCACAGTTTAAGGGCATAAATACTGATCTAAAATCAGTCTCTCCTGCCACCTCAGGGCAGTAATCTGAAAAAAAATCAAAAGAGCAGTAAATGCCCGCCACTTATCCTGCTCAATTCCACTGAAGAAAATGTCTAAACAAAGCCATAAGTGAAAGTAGGACAATGACCCAATATAGAAAGACTTTCTAAAATATTGCTCATTATAAACATAGAAAGATGACAAATAACCAGTATTATGTCAGGAGAAATCCCCACTAATGCTGCTACAAACTCCTGTGATACCTACAGAACTCCAGGCTGTAAAACATTGCCAGAACTTAACTGGGTAACCCCAATGTTATGAAAATGAATACAATTAAAAGGCATTCAAACAGCACTCACTCCATTTACCTTTTGGGAGATATGCCTGCCATAACCTTCGCTGTCAATTGTTAACGCTGCCTAACATATGCGCACCTGATGGGCAACATGCCCCGCAAAATGGAACACACTCTCTCCAACCTCCCCTGACAAAACTAAAGCCACGGCAAAATTTCACTCCACCTAAACACTAGCACTGAGCGCCAAGAATTAGGGACAAACCACATTCACTGACCTCAGAAACCCAGAAAATGACCCCAACCACAACCTCCGTGCACCAATACAGTCTAATAAAGTTATGAGAGTGCTAGAACAGCAACACATATGCCAACAGGCACTACCTAAAAGACATGAAGTCTGGCGCTTAAGCAAATGCTATATAGTGCCTTTATTAATCAGAACATTTTTTTTTAACTGAGCAAAATATGAGGCAATATCCAGCCAGTCAACTAAACCTATACAGTTGAGAGGTATGCTACGATTCTATGACTGCTCCTGAACCACCACTTCATTCAGCAATTCATAAGTTAATAAAATTAACAGGTTTGCTTTAGCATGAACTCCTAAAGGGCATGAAGACTGCCATTCAAATATCTGTCATTATCTCCTAATAGAAGTTGCCAATTATTTGCTATTAACCATAACATTATGAAAACAGGGCAAACATCAAAATAAAACAAAACTGGACATTCTGCAAAATCTGTGTCCAATCCATTGAATATAGCAAGTCATATGCCTCGACTACCTCCCCTCAGCAGTCACTGCTGCACCGCACATGTGCAAATGATCAGTGCACGGAGTGCCCTATAGCCCATGAAAACCTCCTTCACATCAGAAACCACACCAACAAATCACTGCTGGATTGAGCCTCTGTAATCCAACTTCCACACCATGACTACCCCTGTATACATAGAACAAAATTTCAAGGCTGCACTGAGTTCATTTGGTGCTTAAGCAGAGAAATGACAATGTGACCTCAATGCCCTGTGCTGCAAGCCTTCCAACCACCCCAATAATCTCACAACTACCATAACCACAACAGACACACTCTTCAAAGATGAAACTGTCAGGCCTCCCATCACATACCTTGGGCCGCACTTAGTGTGGACCACACTACTCGGCCAAAGCCTAAGAAGTACTCTGAACCAAAAGAAAATGTTACAGCATGAACCCTCTCTATTCTTTTTTTTTTTTTTTTTTTTTTTATTGTTCCTCTTCTTTCTCTCGCACTCTCTCACCTTGGAGACCTTATATTACTAGCAAGCTTAACTTGCTGTGATCAGTAACAGCCACAGCTCAACCATTCAGCAGAATAACAAGGCTGAGGTAACTATACCACCAATAAACCACCATGAAAACTCCACCAACAAACCCACCTTCTTGCCATTAACCACCAAGTGAAAGAATATTTTCCTAACCCTGCTTAATCCAGTTCAAAAGATAAGCAAAAAACAAAAAACAAACAAAAAAAAATCGAATCAAAGCAAGAAAAACTGAGATATACAGTTGCCTGCGAAAAACAGACATAATGCCCGAAATTCTGCAATGGTATGTCATGTCAATGTTTTGTGTATAAATGCTGGCTAATGTTTTGGAGCACTAATGTATTTACCTCTGCCCTCACCAGAACCATTCACTCTTACAAGGTTACAAGGAATGATACTCGCTTTACTGATTTTTCCCATTACAGCATTACTGTCATTATTTATTATTAGTTGTTTCTCACCAATCACCAGTTTAGAGGGACACACCTAAAATTTGAATCAAAATTGAACCCCCCATCCACCCCACAGGTCTCATAGATGAGAGATGTTTATGAGTTTTTTTCATGTAATCCATTCTTTTCTCAGTTCAAAAACAAACTGCATACTAAACTTATAATCCACTGAAAGCAAAGCATCAAGTGCCAGTATGGCCCCGGCTCCTGGTTTTTAGTGCCTACGGTATTATGTCACATGAATAATGACACCGTCCCTCTCAACCTCTTAGAGCAAACAAGAGATCTGGACAAGCCATGAATAATGGGGGAATAATGCCCAAAATTAGGCACACTTTGAGTGTGTACCTTTAACTCCTAGTAGGTGAGGCCTGAACCTTTAAAAATTAAGTTACCACCTTACAATTCTAACAAATGCTCATTGACAGAGGTCAGATATCAATATAGTTGTGTCTGCCATCATGTATGCTTCAAGATAAAAATATTCTGATACCCTGTATGTAGCATGATTTTGGAATTATTAATGTGATATGAACAAGTAATATTTGACGCCTAGAGGAGCAGTAGGAGGTAACTGCATATGCATCTGGAGGTGTCACTTGGATGCAATGAGTTAACTGCCCTGTCCCTGCTGAGGCTCATTGCAGCTCCTTTCTGTTCAGCTCTTCACTCTTCTCCTTGCTTGCACTTCTCTCACCCTCCTCCATAATGGTCAAACAGTGAACAACAATTGCACACAGTTACTTCAAGACCCACGAAAACCCAAACCTTCACTCCTGAGAGAAACACACAGTCTGTCAACCCTTCTCCCAACAAATCATAACCGTGCAAAAACTCCATTCCCACTGCAACAAGTACAGGACAATGGCCCCAAATAAAGCCATCATCACCACTGTTTCCTCAGACTTTGATAACTATAATGGTAGGCAGCAAAAGGTTTTGCTGGGCAGCAGAACCAGTTTTTATTTTTTATTATTCAGAGAAGACCCAAATCACCCCAAGCAGGTGCCACCAGAGATCACTCTAAGTATTAATTTTACAAATTTAGAAGTTTTTTTTGTATTTAAAACCTTAATATGCATTTATTGAAAAAAGAAGCAGATACACTAGTCATAAGGCTGCAGGACTTCAGCATACTCAATCATATTACATCTCAAATACTTGTTTATTTCATACAAATGGAACTTTAGTTAAGAGCTTTCATCCTAATACTTAGGACAACTGCATCCCAAAACAAACCCGTGCCCCAAAATCCCAGTGATCACAAACTGGCAACCATACACACACTTCCAAATAAGGGGTGGTGCCGACAAAACCTCACACTAGGGACAAATTTAAAACACTTTGATACACATAAAAGCCAAAACAGAAGGATTTTGCTTTTGCCACCATTCATTTTCTAAAGGACCTGAAGTGCAACTCAAATGCCTGTCATCATGAAGTGAACCCAGTCCTCCCTGACTTGCCACAAAATCCAGAAATCACACAGTCCCAAGTAACAGGCAAAAAAAAATGTTTTCTCTACCCTCCTGTCATCATGCCTTAACGTACTGGAATGAACCGCCATATCCTCTAGTATTACTTCAGGCCTATCTGCATGCAGCGGTACTTACAGGTCGTCAATGGCATAATACTTGCAGTAGCAAGTTCACACCAAACTTTGATTCCTTAGCCAGTTACACTCTCACAAAACTTATTAAACCCCTCCCTACACTTACCTCATTTCCTCCCAATCATACTACTTACCTATTTAACCCTTTCCTGCCCCCAACTAGCTTCTTCCTTTACCCTCTTAAAACCTATTACTATTTCAATCTAACCCCCTATCTGAAGATGTCCCTGGACAAATTGGTCTGTTACCAAACCACATTTCTAATGTTAATTTTTATAAAAATTAAACTGCAACAGTAGTATTAAAGCTTTGCACTTCACTGTATTAGAACCCAGGCTCACCTGTATTGTATTCTTTAACTTGCACTTGCTACCACAGGAGCAACTAGGCAGCAGCTGTATATTTTCACATTCATTAGTATGTATGTGTGCTGACTGCCGAGCAATCCCATTTGACGTATTTGCGTGGTGGCAAACCACAAATGATAGAATGCATCTGTTTTGAAATTGACAAGTGTCTGCTTGCTCTCTCTCTAGGCATTCTAGACCTGCAGGTGCTGTAGACACTTGCTGACCACCATGCAATGCCGTTTAGTGTGCTTGAGCAATCAGCACCAAAAGATGCAACAATGTATCTTTTTTGACATTGACAATTGTCTGCCTATAGTCTGCTAGAGTTCTAGACCTGCAGGTGTTGTGGAAGTTTGCTGACCATCACACAATGCTGCTTAGTGTGTTTGTGCAATAGAAGGCAAAAGAAGCAACAATGTATCCTTTTTGAAATTGACAATGAATACATCTTGTCTGGGCTATTACAACATATATAAATAATGGAAAAATCAGATTAGCAAAGTTTGACATGGAATATTATTGTAAAAAAGTATATATTACTTTTTATCAGTAAAAGATAATTGTGAGACTTGAACTTGAGCTACATATAATGTGCAGTGTGATTCATCATGTTTATCAGATGTGTCTTTATCATAGAAGCAACTTCTATAAATTTTAAATTATTTTGCCTTTTCACCACTTTTGCATGAAGCTGTTCATCACACAAATAGTAATATGAATAAAAAGGAATAAATGAAAGCATTCTAGAATAAAACAGAAACAACATTACAAATGCTTTTCAACACACCTTACAGATTTTTACACAAGTCTGGATTTGGACTGGCAGACTAATGAAACTATAAAACATGATGGGATATGTTATCTGTCTTTGCCACAGAAACAACCTTGAAGCAGAAATGTAAATCATTGTGCATACAAACAAGTACCATTTCCTCCCCAGCATTAAGAAGTCATATACACTTATACACTCTCACTAGCTTATACATGTGCTGCTTACATATTTAGTGCAATGAGTGAGCACACTAACAGTTATGAATATTGTTTGCACAAATGCAGCTCTGTCTTCTCTTTGTATTGTGTTAATTCTTCCTTTATCTGTGCTGTACTGTCAAACATGCAGTCTATAGGGCATTTTGTATTGTTGTCTTTAAAATATATTCTGAAATTATATGACAGTAAAATACAAACAGTTTTCAGCAAAGGCAGAAGAGTTCAGCTATTAGTGAAGAAAAATTAGAAATGGGTGCTGTTCAATTCCATTTAAATGCTTGCTACAGTTACTTGTACACCTTGTAAGTGTATCCTGGGTGATACACCCACTGCAGGTAAGATAGTCTGAATTGCTGTTGCATCTTTATTCTTCCTAACACTAATCATTCACAGTTACAATCCATTAGCAACTAACACCGAGGTAGTGTCTACACTATGTTTACAGCTGCAACATGAATTCAAAACTTTGGTATTCAGCAAGGCTAATAAGTTTGTACCTCATTTATATCTTCACTATGCTCACAGACCTGAATCTATACTATAAAAAGGTAACCATGTAGCTTGGGAACTTGAAGGTGAGGAGAGTCATGTATGTGGAGAAACAGAAGAAGATTGCTATAACTTTGGATTTATCGGTGGTTCTGATCTTGCTAAGGTATGATTGTATTTTTCATGTACATGCTAGACTTGTTCACATGTTACAAAGAAAGTATTTTATATATATATATATATATATATATATATATATATATATATATATATGCATTAGGAAATGGAACTTCTAGCTGCATGCACTCTTATAAGTTCACTGTTAGCACAGGCATTTTTGTCAGGCAATTTACTTTCTCAGACAACCTTATTAACTTTCATCACAACTGGTAATTTTTACAACTGGTTATCTTACACTCTTCTATGTTATATTAGTGAAGTGGGTAATGTCCTATATTGTCAATGACACAGGTGTCTTAGACTTGTAAGATGGCTCACAGATACCTCTAGGGGAGTGCTAGGCCCAGGGAGAGGTGACTCACAATCTTATAAAATTGACTTTTCTGATGTGAATGTGTACACATTTTGAGAAAAAAATTCTGGAAAGCATTTACAACAATTGACTAATGTGTTATTACTTGGTTGGTACAAAATGTCATTTGCTAGTTGTTTTGTGGGTGGGGAGGCAAGTACCATTTGTTTATTGCCACAATAAAAGTTGTTTTCAAGAGGTTTGCTCTTGAAATTGTGTAGTCATCCAGTTCTTTATGTAATAAGCAATACATTACTGCATTGTCATTCCTTGTTTTGGATCAAACAAATTGGTTGTGTGTGAGTGTGATATGGTACAACCAAAGCATCTATATCACGTTACCAAAGGTTTACTTAATCGAATCAATAAAGGTCGAACTTTATTGATCGATTAAGTAAAACATCGAATAACATAAAAATAAAAACAAATTTAAAAACAAAAACTAAATGGCATAGGCAGGGGGGCAACCCCATCTGCATCCCCCACACCCCCCTACTTAAATATACTAACTCCAAGATCGCACTACATTGAGGTAAACAGAAATCTCCCTTTTCCAATTTCCGTTTACTTGCACAATGTTCTTCACTTTTGATATTGTTGTGCCGACAATATCAGACTCGATATTGTCAGCTTACGACAATGTGAAGTAGACCCCAACCAAATACCTTAAATTTTAATAATTGAACTGTATGTCTCCAGTGGTTAATCTCCAGTGGTTAATGTTGAATATATATATATATATATATATATATATATATATATATATATACAAATCCCAAAGAAAATGGCACACGCAGACGTACTGAATAGGTGCACGAAGTTTGTTTGTTTGTTTGTGTCTTTTGGCTTTTCCCGGTTAGGGGTCGCCACAGCAGAACTCCGGTCTGCTAATGATTGGCAGTAGATTTTTTGCGTGCCGAGTTTGCCAGCCCTGACACACAACCTTCAACGAAGGTACGCCCATTCACGCATGTCTCCACACAGAAGATGCTCTAGCTGAGAATCGAATGGCCCAACGTCTTGCTGTGAGGCGACAATGCTACCGCAGCACCACCACCACATGGTGCACGAAGTACTAAATGTAAATGCCCAACAATTCTCCAGCACTCTATAACAAAATAAAGAAAAACAGCAGCTGTAAAGAGAAGTTTAATTCAAGCAAAGCCTGCATCAAATAACACAGACCGGTGACCGGTTTCGCCTAAAGCGTCATCAGTGTGTGATTAGAAAGGCAGAAACCCTGATTTAAATACAAAAGGATACAACAACGAGCAGCAGAAATTTTAAGGTGCAGACCCATAATGTGAAAAACTTATTCCCCAATTATTCAAATATCTTACATAAATAAACCTATAAACATTATGTACCAAAACATATATATGTTCCCCCTGACAATACAATTTATTTAATATATATATATTTATATATATATATATATATATATATATATATATATATATATATATATATATGTTTTGGTACATAATGTTTATAGGTTTATTTATGTAAGATATTTGAATAATTGGGGGATATGTTTTTCACATTATGGGAATTAAATTTCTCTTTACAGCTGCTGTTTTTCTTTATTTTGTTATAGAGTGTTGGAGAATTGTTGGGCATTTATATATATATATATATATATATATATATATATATATATATATATATATATATATATATATATATATATATATATATATATACTAGTGTGTGTGTGTGTGTGTGTGTGTGTGTGTGTGTGTGTGTGTGTGTGTGTGTGAGAGTGCATATAAGCAGAAATGTAACTTTATGTGATATTCATATGCTGTATCCTTCTCTGTTTTATGTCACATAGCAGTATGGCACACAAGTGTTCTAATCAGAGTTTCAGAAAATTTTGCAATTGTGCAAGCATTCAGGTGCCACAGTGCCTTTCTGCTTGAGAGAGGATGTGGAGATATTGCTGACAGAATGCAGATTTGGAATCAGATAGTCAATGACATAAATGTCATAACGGTCACAGCAGGAATTATGATTAGGTGCATCATATGGCCACTGATACCATTTCATCAGCTCGGAGGAGAGCAGCTGCAGTTGCCCATGAACAGCTGGCAATGGGGGGGTGCTGTTACAGAGCTACCACTGACAACAAATGAAGAGTTACTGTTCACTGTCAGATATCCAGAGAGCTCAGTATAAAATGCACAACAATATGTGATTAATGTTGGTGCTGATGTTTCTTGTAGGACAAGTATGTTCCAGAAGGATCTTCCAGGTAAGCTTACATTTGTCAATTTATAAAATTTTCTTGTAAAGTAAACTATTATGTAATAGTTCCTGTTGTTTCACTTTCTTTTGATGAACCTATTGATAAATTGATACAGTTAACAGCACATTTTTGTTCACTACACATGGGCTTTGTGTGGAAGTGTCAGCCAAGTTTCTGTTAAAACAATTGTTTTGGGTATATAGGCAAATATTCTGTCTCCCATGTTACTGGAATTGTGATGATTGTATGAGTCCTTACATTTTGCTTAACTTCTTCCAGGACCATCTGCTATAGCAAGTGTGGAGTCATGTGCACATGGTAAGCCAAACATTTTTATTTGATTATTAATGACCATTTGTCAGAAATATCCATTCATCCATATATCTGAGGTGGGTGTCATGAGTGTGTGTGTGTGTGTGTGTGTGTGTGTGTGTGTGTGTGTGTGTGTGTGTGTGTGTGTGTGTGTGTGTGTGTGTGTGTGTGTGTGTGTTGTTGTACAATCTGTGATATTGGCACCATTGTTGTGTAGGTATTTTCTTTCTTGTGTTTGTTGCTTATTATCACAGTTTATCCTGAAAGTGGAAATGTAAGACTTTTACCACTTGATGCCAGAGTATCAGTAGACTGTGATAATGATGATGGTAGCCAAAGAAAGGCACAGTTGGGGGGTGGAGAGGTTAAATCTGACACTGAGGTTGATATTCAGCCATCCCTGTATTTCTGTCAGACACAGCCATTTGGCCTATGCATACCTATTCCAGTGAGCACTCAGATACTGGATAGATGGAGGGTGACACACTTGATCAGGTAGTGTGGTTACTGCGGCTTTAGTGTCAGTTGACTCTGGTCGTAGTCAAAGTGTGGGCCAGGTGCCATGCAGGAGGGTTGTTAGGGGTGCTTGTAGAAGGTCTGCTGTCCACCCTCCTCCTGATCCTCTTGTGTCTTTATGTGTCACTCGACAGGCACAGGCACATTCCAATGCAGCCTCTGAGGACATGCTTAGGCTTGTAGACATGGGATAGGTTGACATACATGACTGCCTCTGCCATGTGACTGATTCTGTGGATTGAATGAATAACACAATGGAATGAGCAGTATCTGTGATGGGGCATCTGCTTGGATGGGGACAACATCCATGTGGACATAGGTCAGCATCATCATCTGATGTTAGCCAATGAGGCTGTGCCTGATCATGCTCCCATCGTGACACTACTTCCACTGCTGCACCATTGATTGAAGTGTTCACACCCAGATGTGAAGGGCCATGGGTTCATGGTCCTGGGCATAGTCATGAGGAGACCTTGACCAGCAGACATGAGTCACCTTCAGGTAGCAGCAGTGCATCAGACCCTGGACTTAGTCGTGCCAGTGTAACTTCTGACAGAGCCAGTTCTCATGGTTGGGGATGATGACGATGAACTGTAACCTTTACCATGCATGGCTTACACCTGTCTGACATACTAGGACATAGAACTAGCACAGAGCTTTGCTGTGTTGTTTCAATCACACACATTTCACCTTGAGTGTCCATAGAGATGCACACACAAAACAGTTACATGGGTCAGTCGTGAGGCTTACAACTCATTCTGTCTCAGTGGCCATTTGATACTTCATCAACATTTCTGACTGCCTGTCTTTCTTACTCACATGCACTCACTACCTTTTCTGTTAGCCTTGGCCTCATTCCACCCAAACAACACCCTGTGTAAATAATGACAACTGGGTTATATCCTTGATTTTCTGTATTTTGGGGATACATAATTCTTTTGTCTGATGCCCAGGTGCATAGCTGACAGAGTGCTTAGTATATATGTGTTTGTGATGCTCTTTTGAAAATTGTACTTCTTTCTTACAGGTTTTTGTAATGTTTGAATCTTTGATGCATGAGGCCTATTACTTGACAGAGAACGCAGCAACTGACATAAGTCAGAGCTGTCACATATTGATGTCATTGCTGTAAAAATCACCCACTTTCTACTTAGTTACATTAACAAGTAACAGTATGCAAGGATATGCCATTTGTATTTTTAGCCATTTATTTTCCTATTCCAGGTTCAACCTTACCTTGGAAGCCCAGCAGTTACAAGAGATTTAATTTTATGCTGACTCTGTGTGATTCTAGTAGTACACAGACATTACATGGGTAAGTAAAGTTTATGAGGGTTACCTGGTACCAATGTTACTGTATGTATGTGCATAGGATGATGGTTTTACACCTTTAGGTGGTGAAGGGGGGGTGCTATCCATTTCCTCTTGACCAGGGCGAGGGCATACTGTGCATGCCTATGTCTGCCTACGCTCACAGCTGATGGTGGTTCCCCCTCTGACTTCTCACCTATTTGTGGCTGTGGTGACCTTGCCATTGCTGACGGGATGTGTGTCCCTTCATCTTGATGTTCCTATTGAAGCTGTTTTCTCAGAATAATATTGTGAAGCATGACACAGGCAGTGAAACTTTCAGCACAAGTACAGGGATTGCACTGCAGAGCTCCCTCAGATGCATCTAGAAACCAGAACCATTACTTCAGCAACCCAAATACATGCTCTATAATATTTCATGTCTGAACATGTGCCACATTATAGCATTCTCCAGTTGGTGTGTGTGCATTTCTGATAGGCATCATAGGTTCATAGGTTTATAGGTGTTTACTAGGCTAAGGACCACAAGGACCTTTTTCAGCCTAGCTATGCATCCCAAATCTCTGACGTTCTGATACTCTTAATAAGTGTAAGCATGGGCCTGGGAAATTAATAATTTATAGGTTGCTTGTGTCTATTAGAGACATAGGTGCCAAACCAGGGATGAATTTCCATTTTTTCTATCCAACTTTCCAAGTTGCACTTGAATTGTATTAGGGAAGAACTTTGCTTCACATGGATGGGGAGCCTGTTCCATAGACATGGTAGTCTCTGGGATATATACCTATCTCTTCAACAGGTCCTATTTATATCATAGGCAAGGTTGAAGTCTTTAGAATGGGTAATTCTGGTGCTGCTTGTTTTGTGGATATGAAGGAGGTCCATCAGAGTGGGGGTCTGATAATGCCCTGTATGCCAGGCATAGATCTACCTCAAATGCCTATAGGAGACAGAATACAGGGATAGGGCTGTGAGGCAGTTTGCATAGGATATTTTCCTTATGCCCTGTCTTCTTTTAGTGAGGAAACCTCTGTGGATGTTTCAGTTGTTGGATATGCTTGGGTAGGTACATACCAGAGGGTATTGTACTCAATGATATGTCTGATGAATGCTGAATACAGTGGAACAATAACTTCCTTGGACTTAGATGCCATACCTTTATTTATAAGTTGCACAACATAGAATGATTTCCTCACCGCTGGATACACATGATGGTCAAAGGCTAGATTACTATCTAAGTGTTTCCCTGACAACCGGGTCAACTCTGAGGGGTGTATTGTCAATATGATAGTTACCAGGGATGGATGGCTTTTAAAAATATGCTATTATGCATTTTGTGGCATTTATTTTTAGCCCATGGCTCCGACTCCATTTGTTTGTCTGTGTCAGCCCCTCCTGGAGAACATTTGTGTCAGTGTAAGATTCAATGACAGCTCCTAATTTGCAATCATCTGCAAATTTAGTCAGCCAGAGATCACTTCCATTGGCCTTGACTTCTGAGAAGTTAATGCCAAAAAGGAGCAGTCCAAGGACTGATCCCTGAGGGACTCCACTTGTGACTGGCCTTTTTGTAGAGGTGGACTCCCCAATTCTAACTTCCTAGGTCTTGTCTGTGAGCTAGTTGGCTATCCATGGAGTAACATACGGGTTTTTACCTAACCTCTTGAGTTTGTCAACAATGCCCAAGTAGGCATTGTGTCAAAAGCCTTGGCCAGGTAAAGGTAGGCACTGTGAATGATTTTGTCCTCATCCATTGCTTTGGTGACAAAACCAAATTGGGTTGGGTCCAGTGTCTGGAGGTTTACTATATCTCTGTTGATCATTCCCATGATAATTCTTTCCATGGCTTTACATATAAAATTAGTGAGACTTATGGGTCTGTAGTTTACAGGATCTGTAGATGGCCTACCTTTGTGCAGAGGGTTGACTGTTGCCTTTCTCCATTCATAAGGCACAAAACCTGTTTGGAGGCACAGTTAAATAGTAATTCCAGAAACCCTGATAGATCATGTTTCATGCTATTTAGAAGGCATCCTGGGATATTGTCTGGGCCCATTGATGCAGTATTCCTAGACTTAGCGAGTGCATTAAGGACCTGTTCCCTAGTGAGAGTAGAGAGAGTTATATTTGATGGTGTATCCTGAGGGAAGGTTGAGATTCAAGTGCATAACCAGCATCCCACAGTAAATGACCATGTGGGACACCCCCTATAAAACATATAATAGATTTGAGAGTTGTGCCAGATATATGAATTAAGGTAACTGCCTGGGTTGCCAGCGCACACACATTCAGCATGATTCCCTTAGTGTTGCACAAGACCTTAATGGCAGTTAGTGGAGTGGAAACCATTTCTTTTATGTACACCCTTCTCTGTTCCCAGGGTGGTGCTTTGATTTTAATGTGCATGCATTCTATGGTACCCAACACTTCAGGCTAGTGTGCTACAGGGTAGAATTCCTGCATGATTGAGGTACTGTCCTCAGGTGTATGGGAAAAATGGATATAGTCATTAGCATGTATTAGCATAGCTGATGCCTCTGACACCCCCCAGCATATACCCTGTTGGTTTGCGCAAGGTTCCTATAGCTAATATTTTAAGTGCTACACATACCTTAATCTCCACAGATACGGGTTCCCTTCATTTTAGCCTTGTTCTCAGATGAGGACAACAGAAGTTGCAGAGTTCCTGTAGTGTGTCTCTATCCAACCTGTAGCTCTCTATAGTTTTCACCTCATGCAGACCATGAAAAGTTATACAGGATCCAAACACTCTTCTCCTTCCTGGGTGAGGTCTATTAGCAGCAGCAGCATAGACTTGGGCCTGGTGCACATACACATGAATCAGACCAGCAATAGCCCCTAACATTGTTTCTGTGCAAAGTAGTTTACTTGGTTGTATTCCAATACATTTTGGAATTCCAAGACAAAACCTGTACTGAATCTACACAATTGCTTCATAGCTGTTTGAATAGCTAGTCTGTCTTGGATTGGTTGATTAGCATACAGTTCAGCTGCTTATGCTGTAGGACAGCACTAAAATTAATCAATTAAAACCTTAATTATTTCATTAAAGATACAATTTCAAAAAACTTTCAAACTAAATATTTCATTAGTAATTCATCATTAAGGCCATCAGGACTAAGACTATTATCTGAAAAAAAGTATACCATGCCTCATTTCTCAAAAGAAGCTCAGATATATTAAGAATCAAAATCCAAGAACCTCAGACAATAAACCAAAAGCCAACCACCAAGCCAACAAAACAAGAGAGAAGGACAAGGATGAACCAAAAACCAATGTATGATAAAACTAAACGCTCTTGTCTGATATTTTAACAGACTTCTTCAGAGTAAAAAACAGAGTACAAGCACATTTAAATATCACTTATTAACAACCATATGATTCCACACACCAAATAACTAATTAACTAAAAACGAACACAAGCAAAAAAAAGTACAAATTAAAATCCAAGATAAAAAACATATAAATAAATAAAGATATGAAAAACATGGGTCTATATTATTTGCTCGAAGACTATTTTCTTTGAACACTTAAATGCTGATACTTAAACAGTGAAAGATGTAAACTGTGAATGGCCACTTCTGCAAATTCTTTCCTAGGGAAAAAATTCTATTGGCCGTTATTGGGAATTGCCCTTTTCTATAATGTAGAGCGATCTCAGAGTTAGTATGTTTAGTTAGGGGGGCTGTGGAGGGCACAGCCCACCACTTGATCACCATTTTTAAGTTTGTTGTCATGTTTTACAGCTGTTCACACTTTATGGCTTTTGCTGTTTATGTGTCGACCTTTCCATGTTCAAAGAAAATAGTCTTCAAGCATATAATATAGACCCAAAAAACATGTAAAAAACAATTACCTAAACAAATAGGTAAACTTAAACTTTATATGATCTTAATCTTAATACACTTCTAATGGATATCTGTTCATTAGGCATTTAGCCTTAGTTGTCATAACAGTTCACATTGCTCTAATAGGGCCCCCCAAGGGCCTACTCTAAGGATTTTAGGTACAGAATCCAAACCAAAGAAAAGAAAATAATGACCAGGGTTATTGGTAATATGCTTTGCAAGGGAACTACTGACCTTGTTATTCCTAATATTAAGGGAATGTTCATATGCTCCCTGAGTTTCCTCTGGGTTTTCCCAATATAAAAGCCAGTACATTTTTGGCAAATGGCAAGATAAATCACCCCTGAGGAATTATAATTGCAAGTAAAAGTAGCTTTAAAAAGTATTCCATTAACCATTACAGAATTCCTTACCAAAATTGACCTGCACTGGGAACAAAACCCACACTTACTGTTTCCAAATTTCTTATTTGAATGCTGGGCAATATAAAAATTTCCAGGTTCCAAAAAAGTATTTTATAATTTTGCCTTTTCTGTATGCAACAATGGGTCTATCCCCTAGTTTATTTACAACTCTGCTGAAACATGAAAAAAACTCACCAATTCTCATTTAAAATCTCCCTAATTTGTCTATCTTCCTAGTAATATTCCATCAATAAAGCAGCAGAAAATCCTTCTTAGGGACATGTCTTCCAGTAAAAATGTTGTCACTGAAGTAAAATTGTTTTTTATTAGGGGTACAATAACATCTGCCTTCCTTTTTTGGGCTATATCACATCTAGTAAGATTAATAAGTTGGGTAGGATACCCTCAAGCAAGAAACATGTCAGTTAACAGATTACTTTCCACCTCAAAAAGTGTATTGTCAGAAATCATCCTGGCCAACCGTATGTATTGGTCTTTGACAATGCCCCGTTTTTGAAAATCAGGGTGGCTACTCAGATAGTGTTGCAAACTGCTACAATATGTTGGCTTCCTATAAATGGTACTTACTATGGTTTGTTTATCAGTCTCTTAAAAAATTCTCACATCTAAATAATTGATGAAGGAAAGGTTAAAGGAACATGTAAACTTCAAAAAGGGGGTGGTAGAATTTAAAAATTCAACAAATGGGCCAATATCAGCTATTACCCCATCCCAAGCAATAAAGGTATTGTCCAAATATCTGGTACATATTTTCTGGGAGGGGGGGGTCAAAATGGTTGAATAAAAAAATTATTTTCCCACTGAATAAGGACAATATTAACAAAAATAGGGGCATAAGAGGCCCCCATAGCCACCCTCTTAACCTGCTGGAAATACTAACCTTCCAAAAAAAAAAAAAAAAAAAAAAACAAACAAAAAAAAGTTATTCTTTAAAACAAGTTTAAAATATTAATCTAATTTTGGACAAATTCAGTAGATTCACACAGAAAATCATTGAACCAAGTTATCCGTACATCATGTGGGATAACATTGAACAGTTCCACTACATCAATGGTTAAAAAAAAATATCTGAGTATGTAAGGTCCTTAATTTTTAACAAAAAGTCCCAAGAGTCGCTACACAAATAGACAAAACTTCTTAATCTTTTTTTCAGCCTAAAATCAATATACTTGGCTAGAGGGAAGGCTTTGGAACAACTAGCATTAACAATGGGTCTCATGTGGGTATCTATGGTAATTAGCACTTAGTTTTATAATAAATCAGTTTTTGTTGTTTCCTTGTCCTTCTCTCTTGTTTTGTTGGCTTGGTAGTCTGCTTTTGGTATATTAACAAACAAATCTTGATTTTCAAAATAATGCATAATGAAAAAAGTTAATAAATCACTATTCCCATTGTGTTGCTCTGAAAAATGAACTGCAATAGGGTTAATGCTAGATGCATTCCCTAATATGTTCCTGAATGTGCTTATGTACAGGTCTGACCTATGTAATATTTATTACATGGGCACCTAAGACCATACACTACAGCACTCTAACAATTCTTATTTCTAGGTGGTTTAAATTCAAACCATTTATAAGAAAAATAATATCTTTATAAAAATACTTACAGACAGAATGGCCCTTGCATTCAACAGATACACTCTTTTCAGTTTTCATAAGAGTATTAATTACATAATCACCTATGCTAGGAGAATTTTGATAAAAACATTTCAAACTTACATTTGTTGAGGTTATCAATGTGTGTAATATTATGAGTTATTGGTAAACATTTGGTAAGATTGTACTTTTTGCATAAGTTCCTCTCCTGGTTTTGGGATATCCCATGTTAAGTATATCATTGCTAATCTAAAATGTTTAGATTACTTTGAAGTAAATATTTGATATAAATTACACAAAAAAACTAGATGTTGCCAGCTTTGTATTAGCATTGCCTTTTAGACAGATATTATTGACAGGTCCTTTTTATTGTTTTATGCTTCTGTATTAATTTCTATAAAGATACTTAAGAGCATCATGAGCATCGATTAATCAAGTTAACTGTTTTATTTGCTGAACGTTTACTTGACATAAGGGGAAGACCAGTGACATAGTGGTTCAGTTTGCTGCCTTAGATCTCCACTTGTGTGCTCCTCTGGGTTGCTTACTGTATAGATGCTGCATATTCTCCAGATCCCTTTTCGACTTTCTTCTTGTCATCTCATTTGAAATGCAAACAACCCAAAAATAAGCTTAGACAGAGTTGGTTCTGCTGCTAATCTGCAACATAATTAAGTCTTGTTAGGAACAAAATAAAACAAGCAAACAAAAAGTAGACACTAAGGTTCCATCTACACTTATGTACTTATGGGTTTCCACTGTCTACTTTGGGTTACTTTTATTTTTCAGAGGCATGCTACATGTGAATTGGTGGTCATCCAACTGGCCTATAGCTGTTCATGCCACATTTAACTGATTGTATGTGTGCAGAATATGAGGGTCTAGTGTACAATCCAAGACTAGTTTCATGCTAAACTCACACTAAGCATACCTCTCAACCTTTTAGCAGAAGAAATCTGGAAATACCTCAAAGAATGGGGGGGGGTGCAAAGGCCCAAAAACAGAGACAGATTTTTAATATTTCCTTTATAAAATTAGAACATTGATAGAATAACAGGATTAGTGTTATCATACAATTTATGAGGAACAGGTCAAATATCTGAGGCAAAATTCTAGACATTCTGCAAAAATCTGGAAAATTAAATGGTTTGCCACTGAGTACGGCAATAGTCTGTGACTTATCTATGGTGCTGAATAGGATTAAGTGAATAATTAGAAAATTAATAAAATAAATCAGTGAATTGACACCATAACACTGTGTTTTGGAACATGTTATGAAGTACAGCATGATAAGATGAAACTAGTGACTCACTCTTCTACATAACTTGAAAACCAGCTACAAATAAAGGGTGGTAGATGTTACTCATTCTTGGGCTTGGTCAGTTTGGAGAATAAATTTCATATTTACTGCTCAGCACTCTGAAAAAGATACCATTTGATTCAATCATATAAAAAAACCTTATTTACGTTTCTTGATAAGAGCCGCATGTGAAAGAAGGAATTTGAATATGTTTACTGTCGCACTTAGTAATGTTACAAGCTTTTCACAATATGCTTGGTTTTCATCTTGGGATGGCAGGTGTTTCCTTAAAGTGAATTTAATCTGAATAGGATCTGTTAATCAGTTTTAAGTGACTTCTGATTCTGCTGAAGAGCAGTCTGTGTTATGAATATGATCATGAATCTTTGGGGATGAGGAGTTTCCTCTTATGCCCAAGGCAGTGCAGTGCCAAACTTAAAATACTTTAAAATGCAGGGGTAAGAGATTGCACAGGGACTATAAACCTCTTCCAAAAATGTTTTTGGTTTATTGTAAAGTTGTCATTGCACATTCTTTCCCCAGGATTCATGAAGCTTGGCGCAAGGACGGTGTTAGCCTTGCACCGACCGTGCGGTGTAGAGATGACGCAGCAGCACCACATACATATTAATGAAGGCGCACTGCTATAATGGCCACATGCATAGGAAACATGCGCAAGTGCAGGGTTGTGTCCAAGCGCTGCATGGGGGGGTAAACATGTCGGCTGCATATGCGCAACCTAAAATGCTGACTAGTACAGCCTGCCTCTAATAGTAATCACTCCTGTCAGTGTCCGTGGATACTGAAATCTATGTGAAGCATAGAAGACAGTTTTGCGAACACCAAAATAAAAAGTAAACAGAAAGGCACGTAACTGAATATCGAGTCCCCGTCCCTCGAACAAATGACATTTAAAAACCCGTGCCCGTATTCCATTGTAGTGACGATAGTTATACCAAGTGGAAGCGAAACTCATTGTGTTAGTGTGCCGCCAATTGCTAAGCCTAGCCCAATGGTTAGGGTTACCACCTGTCCAACATTGTGAGGGACAGTCCCCCTCTGGGCAGTTGTGTCCATACCAAAACCATTGTAAATGTCAAATGTCCTGTGATTGTAGGACATAATTATGTCCCATATTTTATGTAATAGTCCCATACAATACTTATTTCCATTTGTAAAATATCTAAATGTTACAAGAAACAGAATAAGCAAGTAAACGAAATAGAATAAGCAACTAAACTGCTACAACAATAAGCTTATATTTAGGCATAAAACTAAAGTACTATACTTTGCACTGACTGTGGGTATGTGTTGGCCTGTAAAATCTGATGTGTGTCCCGAAAATGTCCCATCCTCGTCATATGAAAAGGTGGCAACCCTACCAATGGTCAGAGCATTCGTCCAATATCTGCCCATTCAAGGTCCAAGTCATCCTTGTCAGGATGGCCGAAAGATGAATGGGTATTACCTGGGTCTACCTACCATGTAATGAAAGATAGATATTTGCGTGTACCTATGTGCGTGAAGTACAGCATGTGGAAGATCAGAAATGCTAGGGTGGTCCTCACAACCATATTGGTACCAGAGATATGTAGTGTACGCAATGTGTTCTGTTGACTGTGCCATGGGCCATCAACCAGAGAAGGGATGGATGGTGTCTGTGGAATATGGCGGTGGGGGGTGACGGGTAATGTAAAAATTTGCCAAGGGGAGACTGGGTTAGATGCACAATAGGTGAACTGGAGGTGTACGAGGGAGCAATGGGTGAATCAGAAAGATAACCAAAGAACAAATATTCACATCTGCAATACAACCTGACAGGCCATACTGTAGAACACAACCCCACAAACATATGAACATTAAAATGTGCGATACACATGTACAGAAACATTACCAGCACATACCCACATAATGGTCTGGCCTGAACTGAGCCATCCAACCCCAGCACACCTGGATACATAATTGAATACCCATCATTCCCTCCACAGCACCCCCCCTTCCTGAACGTCCACCAGAACCACCCATACTCGGGCTGCTAGCTAGGCGCAGCCATATCAGCACATAGTGACCCCTACTCATATCAAGTAGGCAGTCACACCCTAGGCAGTCTCAGGATTGCAAACTATGTATCACTTGCATGTATAACCCTACCTTATTTTCGTAAAGCCAAAGGAAACAAGGTCATCGGTCCTCACAACTTTTGGATATCCTTCATGGGATAAGTATCTGTTCTAAACATTAGACTTGGTGTCACGACACAATGTCCTGTCCTGTAGACATCTGGACACAAGTTGTATGAGCAGTAGTTGTACACAAGACTGCTCAGCCTCCAGCCGGTCCTTCAGAACCTACGACCCGGGATTAAACACCTGACCATGATGCACGTCTCCCCACATGCATTATCGGGAATATATACCTTACGCATTCGCATAGTGGCAGTCAGATATACGGTGATTAAGGCACTTTAAAGCAGACGTAAGTAGGGTTACCACCTGTCCCACTTTGCGAGGGACAGTCCCTTTTTGGGCAGTTGTGTCCTGACCAAAAATAATACAATGGCAAATGTCCTGTGATTGTAGGAAATACTTATTTCCCATATTTCATGTAACAGTTGTATAAAACAGCTATTTCTGTATGTAAAATACTTAAATGTTACAAGAAACAGAATAAGCAACTAAACTGCTACAAGAATAAGCTTTCATTTAGGCAAATAAGTAAAGTTCTCACCTTTGTATTGACCGTGGGTATGTGTTGGCCTGTAAAATCT